>NW_025780706.1:0-46160 GCF_021130785.1 Homalodisca vitripennis
TTAAAGCGGGTATTCTCAAGGGCACAAAAGAAGATTTTTAATTACTGTACACCAAGTTAATGGGTAGTTCCATGTATTCGTAACATAATAAAGTTCGATTTACATGTTTCAAGGAAATAAGATCCATTAATAAAAGCGAGTACCCTCAAGGACACAAACAATTATGTTATTACTGGACTGTACACTGAGATAATGTTTTGATCAATGAATTCATTACACAATAAAGTTGGATTTAACTCTCAGAAATAAATCAGATGCAATATTAATCAAAGTGAGTACATCCAAGAGCACAAACAAGTAAGCTATTACTGTACACCATAATGATGTTGGGGTCAATGAAGTCAATAGATAATAAAGTTTTGATTTACCTGGTCTGAAGTAAATAAAGACGCAATATCAATCAAAGCGGGTACACTCAAGAGCACAAACTAGTATGCTATTACTGTACACCCATAATGATGTTGGGGTCCATGAAGTCATTAGATTCCCACACGTAGACAGAGTCAAACAGCCTCAATGGCTCTGACTCCCGTAGTTGAGGAAGAGCTCGATAGAATTATTCAACATTTCCCAGCCAAAAAAATCAAATGAATCTAGACTTGAGATCCATGTGGTTAATAAAATAATGCTCAAGGGCATATTGTGAAACCACTAACTCAATTAGTCAATTTGTCTTTTAACTCAGGAGTTTTTATCTCTGTCCTAAAAATTACAAAAGTGCATCCAGTTTTCAAGAAAGAAACCCCCTGTTCAATATATAACTATCGGCACGTCTCAATTTGCCTG
This sequence comes from Homalodisca vitripennis, assembly GCF_021130785.1. Taxonomy (NCBI): domain Eukaryota; kingdom Metazoa; phylum Arthropoda; class Insecta; order Hemiptera; family Cicadellidae; genus Homalodisca; species Homalodisca vitripennis. Next base: position 787 of record NW_025780706.1, read on the forward strand.
TTTTTATAGTAAAATATTTGAAAAATATTTCTAACGAGAATGATTTTACTTCTTAAATAAAAACAACCAGCTTCCTGAACACCAATTTTGATTCAGGAAAAATAAATCAACGATAGACGCAGTGGTGAGTCTGGTGATATGCTTGTAGAGGGGCTAAAACGTCAGGATCACACATTCAGTTTGTTTCTTGACTTTTCTAAAGCATTCGATTGCGTTGACATGAATACTGCTTCACAGAATACTATCTCATGGCATCCGAGGCGTGCTGCTCGTATGGCTTAAATCATTTTTAAATCAGAGAGCTCAAGTGGTTCAGATCTCAAACGAATTTTCCAAACCAGTGCATCTGAGTTATGGAGTTCCTCAGGGTCCTATACTCAGTTCCAATCCTTTTCCTGTTGTATGTCAACGTCGTACATTCATCACTGTTGCATGGTAAAATTGTGTAGTATGCTGATGACACGGCTCTCTGTTTCAGAGATAACTCACAAGAAGGTTTAGAACTACAAACCTTTGTCGACATCAACAATTGTGTTCAATATTTCAATAGCCTCAACATTCAAACGAATTCATCGAAATCCAACGTGCTAAATTTCGCACTGCACCCCAGTGGAACTCCCCAATGTGGGTCAGCCGTCACGTTGGCAGATTCCATATTGAAAGAAGTCTACTCCTCAAAATTCACTTAGAATACTCCCTCGATCGAGGGAGTAATTGTGATGGAAATAATCACATTGACCATGTTTGTGCCAAACTGTCTTCAGGAATGTATGTTTTGGGGTCCTAGGCCCGGTATTTCCCCAGTCCAGGTATTGATTGCGTCATATTATGGGCTAATTCACTCTCACCATTGATAATTTGTGTGTGTTTTAAATTGCAAAAAAAACTTGAATTTGCGCAGTCTCTACATTTTAAAAAACATCTTTGTTCTGTTTGTCTAAATGTGCTCTAACCAGGGGACGTGACATACACGGATATGAGACTAAAGGCTGATATAACTACCGTAGTTGCAAGACACAGAACGGTGATTTGTGAGCACTTACCTTCGCAGACAGATGTTCATTTCATCAACAGATGCCAAATTCTATGAAAAACGCCCAAACGCCCAAGGCGTCAAAAGCTCGTCTTAAGTGCTTTCTGGCATTCTACAGCATTGACGAGTTTCTGGCGTTTAACTGGGAGACCGCACCAATTCGATGACTGACTCCAGCGCTGGAAGAGGGTTGAGATTGGCGATGGATGAATGAGATTGGAATGCATGAAAATTTTGTAAGTTTTGGACGTGGTTGGTAATGTGGTATGAGAGTTTAAACATTTAGAATTAAACCAATTTTTAAATAGTTACGAGCAATAAAAATTTGATCTGATTTAGAATTGATTTCAGATGGAAAGGTTGACTTTTCCTGCCTAAAGTTAATAAGACAGAATATTAATCAAAGGCTGTTATTCTCAAGAGCACAAAACAAGTATGCTATTACTGCACACCATAGTAATGGTGGAGTCCATAACGTCGTTTATATAATAAAGTTTGATTTACCTGTCTAAAGTAAACAAGAGGGAATATTAATCAAAGGCGGTTACTGTCAAGAGCGGAAACAAGAATGCTATTACTGTACACCATAGTAATGGTGGGGTCCATAACCGTCGTTATATAATAAAGTTTGATTTACCTGTCTAAAGTAAATAAGACCGGAATATTAATCAAAGGCGGTTACTGTCAAGAGCAGAAACAAGAATGCTATTACTGTACACCATAGTAATTGTTGGGGTCCATAATGTCGTTACATAATAAAGTTTGATTTACCTGTCTAAAGTAAATAAGACGGAATATTAATCAAAGGCGGTTTACTCTCAAGAGCACAAACAAAGTATGCTATTACTGTACACCGTGTGATGCTGGGATCCGGGAGGTTTTTGGCGCTTTTTTTACTAACATTTTAGAAACGGTCGATCGATTTCATAATGTTTTTGTCTTAATCTATGTTAAAAACACCAGCTATATTATTTTACACACCTATTTATTTAAGAAGCAAAATTTACGGAATACTTTACAGCTGAGGTTAAATCGTACCCTAATTATTGTTAAAAATTTTTCGTATTTGTGTATTTCAGTAACCAAATAATATAAGTATGATTTTTAATAGATTTATATTTATTTTTACAATTTTTTGGGTAGTAAGGTTATATTATGGATTTTTTTTCCTCTTAAGATGTGGTTTATCTTAAATTAGGTTATCTGAAAGATCGATCTTAGGTTTTGGCTTAGTGTATTATTATGTACGAACATTCGGTTGATTTCTTTCTTAATCAATAGTGAAAACACTGGTTGTGTTTATTTTAACAAACAATGTTTGAAACACAAAATGTTTTAAAAAATGAGTCTAAATCATGATTGTTGTTTACAAATATTGTTATTTGTATGTTTCATTCAAAAAGGTATGACAAAATAGTATCTTTATTTTATTATATATTTTTTAATTATTTTAGAGATAGATTTAGATATGTTATATATATATATATATAATATATATATATATATATATATATATAGATTATATTGGGCTGGGTTTGATTTCATCTCGTTTTAAGAGGTAGTTTTCATTAAATAAAGTATCTGATAGATCGATCTTCGCTTGAGTCTTAACACAAATTCCAGATTTCGCAGGGTTCATTTACCTTGAGGTCCTGGATACCCCTGTTATCATAGTATTTCAATGGCTAACGGTAACATCCCAATGTACTCTTGGAGGCTAGAATCCACTGAGTATGTTTTTTACACTTGGTATCACGCCTTCGAGCCTAGTATCCCTTAGCCTCGGTAGTACATCTGGTGTTCCTCTTTACTCGCATTCACTCCTCCAGGTCACTTATTCTGGTTACCAGTTCCCCTTTTATACTGAAATCTCCCTGCCCTTATATTGTTAAGTCTATAAGAATTCGTCAAATATATTCGGCTCATATAATTCATCATTATCTGGAACTCAAACACATTTAATATATATTTGAAAATTTAAGAACCCAGATTATATTATGAAATTTTTAATAAAAAAAAAGTAAACAGACATTTAAATAATATAGTGAAGGAAATACAATCTACATAATTAATACGTAATTAGATTATTTAGATATTTTTCTTTGAAATCGTCAACGAAGCCTTGTATCTAGGGGTTATAAAATAATTTCTGTCTGTATATCTGTCTTCCACACTATATCTGGAGTATATTAAATTTTGCACGAAACATTAATTTTTATATAGGCAATATTGAGTTCGAGGATGGTGCATGTCACTTTTTAGCATTTAGCTGAACATTAACGAAAAGTTTAACATTGGTCTTATGGGAAACCATAATGGCAATGAGAAAGTCGCAGAGTAAATAAATAGATGATAAAAAACTGAGTATAAATCATATGGAATTTTACATTTGGCATAGCGATATTTAAAATTGTACATACAACTTAAGCGATGCTTGTTAAGCGTCGTATAGGTAGACATATTCATAGCTTGTAATCTATTAAGTTATCCACTCAATATTTCAAAATAGACTATTCGCTGTTCTCAGATAAAGGTCTAATTATATTCTAAACGTATTAGCAAAATATCCTAATAACTTGATAGAAGTTTTTTTTATTAGAACATGCGAAAAGTAACTGTTATTCGCTGACCAATATGCACAATGTACGAGCATGTATATAGTCCCTTAGTCTTCTCACTGTAACTGACTGTGCAGATGTCCTGCTACGCGGCTACGGTGGCCAACCTGTTCTACGACCAATGGAAGGGCTGCAAGCTCGACTGTGTCCCTAGCAAGACTGGACGCGAGGAACACACCCACTGGTGGAACGAACCCCAGGGCCGCCAAGGAGGAACGGGATCGTCTGGGCAACAGCCCGACTACTGCGAGGATCCTGACTTCGAACCTCCCAAACCTCTCGGTCACCAGGCGTGGAGCCTGGAGCCGGGTGGTACTTGCAGGTAGGTGTATCTTGAATATCCTTGAAGTGTTATTGCAGTGTTCTGAGTGTTGAATTGTGAGTGTAAACTCTTCTCAAGTTGTGCAATATAAAATACAATGCAGGTATGCCCCATCAGATTAACACCTCACACTCCCCATCTCTATCACTCTTCAGAGGCATTCTGAGGAAGGAGTCATAATCCCGCAGCCTCATTATATATTATTTTAGCGTCGCCTCTCATTTTGATTTTTGTTCCTTGAGTGTGATTTTGTAAAGCTGACTAGTGGAGAACAACTCGAATGCTTTAACTCTTGCCTAAGCTCATGCATATGTCCGTCAATTAACTCGTGGAGACTAGTAGCTACGATATAGTCTATAGTGCTTTAGCTAAACGATCAAAGGAGGGTGTGCTAAAAGGAAAAGTCTGTCGGACCAGGTTGTCCCAAAAATCTCGATGTTTTCAGTGGGCAAGCATGAAATAACAATCCGGCAAAACCTTCGGATCTGTCCGCCGAGTACATTTTCCAAAATTTACCTTTCATTTTAATATTTTCCCCATAATATTACAATGTCTTAAACTCCGATCTATTTTACTAAACTGCAGACAAATTTCCTGTTGACTATGAAGTATAGGTATTCAATTTTTTTTTTAATTATAGAACCAATGATTTGTGTTTATAATACCTTAAAGTAATTTTTCGAGAACTTCACAAAGAGCTATAAAGTGTATAATTGTTATATACTATAGTCATGAGTCATATTTTTGTCATATAGTAACCATTTTATTCTTTCTAAATGTAAGCAATTAAACCTAGTTGTGTTCTTGCTTAATAAAGGTTTCTTCTCGCTCAAGGTTGTTACTGAATTTCATAACAATTTATTAAGTAACACAAAATCTTCTTCAAATGAAAAAGTGTAATAAAACCTGGAATATTGAAAGTGGTGTCCTACTTTTGCGAACCCATCTCTTTAAACGCATACATTGGTATGCGACTTTTATTAACTTTATAACTGCTTCAAAAACAACTGATTATAAATAAAAATTACACCAATTTGTTTTTAAATTTGGAAACAAAGCCTAAAAATACTAAAAAGTAATAACAATTTTACAGGATCTCCATACAAAATCTAAAAGAATAATCTATAGATGAAAACTGTTTGGCTACACGTATACAAAAATCTGATGATGCAATTGACACATATATACAACTCTTAATATATTGAGTAAAGATTGTGAGTTGCGTTCTGTAATGTACTGAGGAGAATCATTTTGTGGATGACTGTGTATTAGATTCTTTCATTAGTGCACTAACTTCAATGAATACTTGATCAATAATATTTAGAAATTGATACTCTTACTTTGAAATAGGCTTATACATGAGCACTGTCCTTGGAATCAGCACAAAAAACAAATATAAACACTTTACCGCTATCGGAGTTAAATTCAGCGGTCCCTCTAAAGAAATTATTATGCAGTGATGTGAAAGTATTTGATCACCGCAATTGATAGCCCTATAACCATTCCTACATCATAACATTCTCTACAATTAGGCTACAAATACTTATTTTTGTGGGTGTACAATCCCAAACCAGCTAGAAAAACAGCCTGTGATCGTTGCGGAAGAAATTGCACTACCAAAAGGTTTGTCAGTCTGGAATATTATGTGCTTCAGCAGAAGAAAATGCTACTATTGTATTCGCTGCAGTTCTTGCAGGTGTGCGGAAGGTTGTTGAATCTATTAAAGTCAATGGTAGTCAGTTTGAAGCTCTCATCGACATAGAAAGTTCCATTAGTTCCATAAAATTTCACAACGGTCCAGTTAAGAATGACTCCCCAGTCGGCATGTTTCTATGACAACAACTTGACTAACTTCTTCAATATTTGGTTATTGTCTTTACATCATCAAATAAATTGCATAAATGGTTAAAAATTATTTCAAAACATCTTTAAAGCTCACCCAATTCAATATATAAGTTAAAAACTGCATGGTTTCATTTTATTTGTTTTTCTGAAGTAATTAAAATAATACGTTTTAATGGTTGTTATTAAAATTACTGAAAAAATTCATATTTCTCATATTAACGCGTATTCATGTAATTCGATCATTTAGATTTATATAATAAAATTGGCCATCGTTTACTTCCAAAAATTTAGTCTTTAATTAAAGCACTGATGATATTCATGAACATACTTTTGGGTAGGTGAAAACACTTCCACATCAATCATTAATTTAATATCTATTGGTATTGAATAAACAAAATTAATTATATAGATATACCAAACAACAGTAAGTTTGTATCCTTCGATATAACAAATTTATACACAAATGTTCCAATCCAAGAAACAATGCTTATAATTAAAAATAATTTAACAGAACAGAACATTCTAAATACACAAGAAATTGAAGAAATACTTGAACTCACAAAAGTAACTCTAAGACAAAATTACTTTACATTTAACAACAATTACTACATACAACATGAAGGATTACCAATGGGATCACCACTATCCGGATTATTGGCTGAAATATTCCTTGACAACATAGAAGACAAATTCATACTAAGCGATTAAAAACAAACATCTAACACAAAATTATTTATTATTACAGATACGTTGATGATTATAATATGTCTATTCAAAGGAAATGAAAGACAAATAGACATGTTCAAAAACTACAGTGAAATTGAAGAAAATAATGCAATAAACTACCTTGATTTGACTGTAACCAAGATCAACAAAAAACACAATTTCAAAATTTACAGAAAAACCGACATACACAGATTTAAGTTATTCCTTCCTCATCGAATCACCCATATCAACCAAAAAATGGCTGCATTCAAATCAATGATCGACAGATTACACAAAATTCCAATGACAACTGAAGATTTTTATAAAGAATTAAACATTATTAAATACATAGCCCAAAATAATGGATATAAACCAAGCATGATTGATATATTATTGAAGGAACTACAAAAAGAAAGAAAACAAGAAGAAAGAAGAAAGAGATATCAAATACATTCAATCAGACTACCTTGGTAAAACATTGTCACAAAATTAACAAATCATTTTATAAACAAGGATATCAATTGGCATTCAAAACATCGAACAACATTGGACTTTTAATCAAAAAACAAAAGCAATTCAACAAACCAAAATCAAAATTTAAAATTCAACAATAGTGGAAGTATTGAGCCGGGGCTCAGTTTGGACAATCTAATTTTGTCTATTATTTTCCCACCTCGGCCACTCTTGTCAGTCGGTGGGGGAGTCACTCCGTCAAGTATTGATTTTTCTGCCTGGTTGACCTTGGACTAGTTTACCGACCAGCTGTTCACCGCACCGGCACTGGCTCTGGCTACTGTTCGGAGCGGTCCAGACACGTTCGGAGAAGCTTACTGTGTTCTGGCTGTTCTCTGTTCTTCCCCGTTTCTCCATGGCTGGCTAATTCACCGACTTTCGGCAGGGTCCCCGTGAGTGCCGTCAGCGGGACTGGTGCGGCGAGTCTGCCCGAACAACTGAATAATTGAATGCCCGCGCCCTGCCAGCGCTATTGGACCGGCATCCAAACCGGAGTGTAGTGCTCCCATTCATTTCTTCTGGAACAAGGTTGGATTAAAAATGTGTTTTTTTTACTTCTTATACTGAACTTGCGAGGACTGGGGTGCAGGGAAGCGCTGCCAGATGTTAGATCTGGAGGAGGGCCAGTACCTAGCCAGTATTTATTTAGTTAGTTTACATGAACCTGAAGGGGAGGATTTCATCTTTAATTCGGATTCGTGGAGGCAACTAAGCCCCCGCCTCCTTCGAAAATTGGCTTTAAATATATTTTTTTTAAATTTCGGCTACAAACTTGAAACAAAAATTACTTTTCAAAAATAGTGGGCCTAGAAATTCTACAACCTTTTTCCTCCCCTCAGTTCATAAAAATTACCAGTTAAAATTTTGCTACTGCCGTACCTGATATATGTTATTTATAGACCAAATTTCTATTTATTGTTGTTATTATTATATTATTTATTTATTATGTTATTGTCATTATTGGAATTATATTTATTGTTGTTATTTAGTTTTTAAGTTACGCGGTGCACCGTGGTGCTGCATAATTGTATTTTGCATGGAAATGTTTGCCACCTACTAATTATATTTCATTTACTCGAAATCTTGTCTCGTTGTCTCTCTTCCCACTAGTGGCATGTGATTGTTTTTTTTTTTATGATTTGCTCCGAGTTTGGGAGGGGCACGCTTCCGAGGCCTCCTGTATTTTTCGCTAACTCGGAACAAAAATGGTAGCAGAGCGTGGTTACGTGTTTTTACCCTCTGCGGGCCCGGGGTTTTTGTTTTGCCACTGGTGGTGAGAGGCATGAGTTGAAGTTGTTAGTTGACTTCCTGCGCCTGTGCCGTCTCGCTGTGCTATTTTCCGCCGATCGACAGGAAGTGTGTGAACCTATTTTATTTCCTGATTATTTGTTACTTGTGTGTTTTTGTTATACATTGTCATCGTTGTTTTTTTTTCTGGTTTTGTTCTGGTACGGCGTAGTGTTTTGTTGCGGTATTTTGGTTTCGCTGCCGTGTTTCGTGGACGGCAGGAATTCATGGGGACCCTGCTGAGAGTGTTGTCTCACTAAGTTATTCACTTGTCGCCTTAGTTATTGCTTTGTTAGTCGTTGACTTCGAGTCAGTGTGTGTTACTTGTTAGTCTGTGTCATTTATTTTATTTATCATGCCTGTCTCTCTGGTGCCTGAATACTTGTTGAAGGAGGATCTCCATTTTGAGTTGTTGGCTCGTGGGCTTACTCCGGGTTCCGAACTGCGAGTCCATGCTGGAAGCAACTGCGTGATAATATGGAACTGGACACGACCTGGCCTAGAGATTTGACGTTCCAGAAGCAGAGGCCTATTTTGGAGGCTAAGTTGGAGACGTTTGAGAATAGTCAGGAGGACTGGTTGGAGTCGCCGCCTACTGGCCGAAGAGAGGGCTAGGTATTTGTCCCGGCTTACCCATCTACATATGAGGCTGTCGCTACTTAGAGCCAAGCTTACCAGTTCTGGTGATAAGGAGTGGTTGGAGGAACGCATCACCTTGGTGGACGGCCTGCTGACTGTACTCGAGAGGGACGAGGGGGCAAAGGCTCCTGAAAAAAACTGTGTCTGCGGTTGACTCTGCTGCGGCTGTGAAGGGTGAAGGCCAGATCCCTGGATCAGTCGTTGCGGGAGGTGTCTGGTGTGGACGGGGCCCGGGGGCCTGTGACCCAAATGCCTGCTGGATCTGGAGGACTGGGGACTGTGATGACGGGATCCTTTGTTCGGTATCACAAGCTTCCAAACCCACTTACCCCGTTGCTGCAGCGACTACCAACGGTGGATGGTCTAGATACTGAAGCCTTGCTGCGGTTTCTTTCTGAGATCCTGCGACTGCATGACTTGCTGGTCTTCAGGGAGCGAGCTTCCTGCATGTCATCTCTCCGTTTTGTAGGCCACCTTTGGGTGACTGGTCTGGTTCGAGTTCTCCAGAGGGGTGGTACCCTGGATGATTTTCATAGGGAGGCATTGGATTTCTTTGTTCCTGGTCAGTTGAGGGAACGTCTCCGTGTGGAGAAATTCTTTAGGCCTCCGGGCAACGGGAGAGAGTTTTGGCTAAGTTTGTGGCCGAGGTGAGGGGACACTGATAGGGTGTTAAGGCTCAATATCCCCGAAAGTACTGTGGTCACCACCATTCTTGAGGGTCTCAATCCTGAAGAGAGGTCCCGTCTAGTTTTTGCTGGTCGCCCTTCCACCTTTTCTGAACTGGACCGTCTGTGCATTGCTTCGCGCAGCGTGCAGTTTGCTGGACCGGCAGAGGGCGGAGAGGAACAATCATCGTTCCATCCAGCCCTCCAGGGCTGTCACGGCCGTACAGAATCCCGTGGATGGGCCACATCACTCTGGTGGGGCTTCATCCACCCATCTGCTATGCCTGTGGGTGAAACGAGGTCATACTCGTCGGGAGTGTCCTAGGAGATATCGCACTGGTTCCAAAAAACTAGATCAAAGGGGGGTTTTTCTCTGAAGTTCCCCGAGGTCTAAGAAAAAATTTCAAAAAAATAGTACCTGTGCGAAAAATTTGATTAATAGTTTGGACACTATGAGCCTAGCAGAAAAGGGAAACCTACGGCTTAGGACAGCATCTTCGGTGTGCCCTTATATCCAATATCTTAGTTGGGAGACTCAGTGCATAAGGCCCTAGTTGATTCCGGGTCAGCCTGTAGCCTCATCTCTTCCCGTCTTTTTTGAGGCCATTTCAAGGTTAGGTTTGGTGAAGCACACCCGAGGAAGGAGTCTTCTTTAAACCTTGCTGGACCTGCTTTCTAATTCCCCTCTTCCAATTTCGAGGAAGGCTTCAATCAAGTTTAAGGTTGAATGTTTTTCATGGGTGTGGAGCTTCCTTGTGGCCCAGGACCTGAGTAATGGATTGTATTTTGGGGGCGGATTTTTATTCAAAAGACTGGTTTGGTGCTGGATCTTCAGGCGGGCCAAGTCCTTATTTCAAATTCAATCGGCGAGTGTCAGTCCCCCTTTTCTGATAAATGCAAATCGACGCCGCAGGTTGGTGAGGTGGAGTGTGAGGAAGGGTTCTGCCCCTGAGGACCCGTTCGGTCACTTGGATGAGGAGCAAGCTGGGGTTCTCCGTGAGCTTTGCTCAAGATTTTCCGGAGGTCCTCACACCCAAGCTCGGTTCTACCCATCTTATTGAATATGAAATTCGTCTGACTGACACTCAGCCAGTACGCTCCCCACCCATACAAGTTGGCTCCTCCAAAGATGGAGGTTATGCGTGGTATCATCAAGGATCTCTTGGATCAAGGAGTTTATTGAGCCCTCAAAAACTCATCGTATGCCAGTCCAGCGTTCTTGGTTCCAAAAGCCTAATGGAAAACATCGTATGGTGGTTGACCTAAGAAAACTTAATGCCAAAAATTGAAATAGACTCAGTGCCTCTCCCCGATCTCCATTCCTGCTTTTGATTTGGTTCGGTAAGGCCAAATTTTTCACTATAATTTGATTTGAACCAAGCATATCATCAGATTTCCGTTGAAGAAGGAATCACGTCCTCTCACGGCCTTCTGTGTTTCCGTGGATATTTGTATCAGTACCGATCTGTGCCTATGGGGGCTAGCTGTGGGGGCCCAAACGTTAACTAGGTTGCTTGACTCCATCTTTCCACGATGTGAAGTTCAGATATGTCTTTAATTATCTTGATGACCTTCTGGTCTACAGTGAGTCTTTCACGGAACACGTTAAACATCTTGAGGAGGTCTTGGTTAGGTTGGGTAGGGCTGGCCTTACAGTCAATCCGGAGAAGGTGTCTTACGCCAAGTCTGAAATATCGTTTCTCGGTCACCTCGTGTCGTCTAGGGGTGTATCTATAGACCCTGCCAGGACCCAAGGCATTCGGGATTTCCCTCCTCCGAAGGATGCCAAGGGTGTTGCCAGATTCATAGGCATGGTTAATTTCTACCGTAGGTTTATTCCTGACTTTGCCGAGGTGGCCGCCCCTCTGAACGCCTTAAGAAGGAAAGACGCAAAGTTCGTTTGGGGTGAAGATCAAGAACGTGCTTTTCAACTGCTTAGGGAGGCCATTATCCAACCTCCTGTGGCTGCGAATACCGGACTTTTAGTAGGGCCCTTCATCTTGCAGACTGACTCCTCATCCTGTGCTGTGAGGAGCTGTGCTTTCTCAAGAATTCGACGGCGCTCGGCAACCTATAGCTTTTGCATCTAGGACTTTGACCCTTCAGGAAAAGAAATCTTCTATTTATGAGCTGGAGTGTCTGGCGGTCGTTTTTCGGCATGGATAAGTTTCGGAGGTTCCTAGAGCATTCCGAATTTCTGCTGGAAAACTGACAATCAGGCTCTTTCCTGGCTATTGGCCCATCCTCGACAACTCGGGAAGATTGGTCGCTGGGTTGTCAAAATTGCGGGCCTTTAAATTCAGGGTGCAGCACATTCGCGGCACCCAAAACGTCGTCGCCGATGCTCTTTCTAGAATGTATCATCTACCCAGCGATCCTGTGGATTCTCAAGCACCGTTGTGGTGGTGGGACTGTGATGTTGGATTTCCCTGCTGCCTTTGAGAGTTTTGGCTCTCACCATACTTCAAGACCCCGAGTTGTCCAAACATCATTGGTGAGCTCCAGGAGAGGGAGAAGCCCACCTCTCCTTACTTCTTGTCCAAGGGTGTCCTCCTGCTGTCGTGCCCGACGCGGAGGTGGTCCCAAGATTGTTCTGCCGAGTGGCCCTCATATACCGATGGTCTTTTCCTACTTTCATGTTTCTCCCGTGGGCGGTCATTTAGGTATTCCACAAGACCATCGCTAAAATCAGAGATAAGTTTATCTGGAAGAGTATGGACAGAGACATTGCTGGTAGGAGTACCGAGCTTGTCATCTTTGCTCGGTCAGTAAACCAGCACAAAATACCAAATTAGGACTTCTTTCCTCCGAGGATGGCGGAGCGGCCTCTTGAAAAGGTGTTCATTGACTATGTGGGACCCTTTCCCCGTAGCAAGTCAGGGAACACCTCCCTGCTTGTCGCTGTGGATGCTTTCTCTAAAGTTTTGCTGGTTGATTCCTCTTAGGAGTGCCACGGCGTCGCTCACCGTCAAGGCACTCAAAGTCCCGCCTTCTACAGAATTTTGGAGTGCCCCGCCACCTTCGTCTCAGACAAACGGCACACAATTCGTGTCGAGGGAGTTTCATCGCTTCTGTTTTTGGGCATGGAATCAAACATGTTACGACCATCTCCTTACTACCCCCAGCCTTCTCATGCTGAGCGGTTCAACCGCAATCTCAGAGCCGCCCTCATCGCTTATCACGCTGAGAAAACAAACTACCTGGGATGAAAACCTGAGCTGGCTTCAGTTAGACCTTCAATTCTGCTCTTCACGAAAGTCATGATTCCACGCCTTTTCAGGTCATTGTTTAGTCGTCCTTCTTCTGATTCCCTTGTCTAATCTCTGGAGTCTGGATAGTCTTCTACCAGTACCTGGTACTCCCAATGTGAGTGACACTTTGGGAAGCAGTCAGGGTTAAGCTCCTACAGTCTAGGGAAAGGGTGAGGAGAAAAATTCAATAAGGGACGTATTGATAACCCCTTTCCAGGTGGGGGATCTTGTCTTTTGTAAGGCCCATCCGGTCAGTTCGGCCGTGGATAAACGGGCAGCCAAACTTTGCTATCGGTGGACAGGTCCCCACCGGATTCTTCGTTTTCTCTCCCCAGTTAACTGCTGAGTTGGTTGATCCCGTATCGGGGAGGTTGTGGCGGAGGGCCCACGTTTCTCCATCTGAAGGCCTTCCGCGGTGACACCTCTGGTCCATACTCTGGATACTGGTGCGGCTGCGGGGGTGTCCGGGGACTGATCACCCCTGGTTTTCCCTGTGGTGTCGTTTTTACTCTCTTTCTATTTTTCTTCTTTCTCCAAGAGAGGCGCCTCTCATAAATTTCAGGAGGATCGTGTTTTGTCTGCCTCCTGCTCAGGACTTCCTTTCCTGTTAGGGTTCTCGACTTCCCGTTTCCTGTGCCAGAGCTTGTTGGTTCTTCTTTACAGTGGGGGAGAGGTTTTGTTTGGGGTTGCACCCTTTTTTAGTGGGGGAGGTTGAGCCGGGGCTCAGTTTGGACAATCTAATTTTGTCTATTATTTTTCCCACCTCGGCCACTCTTGTCAGTCGGTGGGGGAGTCCACTCCGTCAAGTATTGATTTTCTGCTCTGGTTGACCTTGACTAGTTTTTAGCCGACCAGCTGTTCACCGGCAACGGCACTGGCTCGGGCTACTGTTCGGAGCGGTCAGTACACGTTCGGAGAAGCTTACTGTGTTCTGGCTGTTCTCTGTTCTTCCCGTTTCTCCATGGGCTGGCTAATTCACCGACTTTCGGCAGGGTCCCCGTGAGTGCCGTCAGCGGGACTGGTGCGGCGAGTCTGCCCGAACAAACTGAATTAATTGAATGCCCGCGCCCTGCCAGCGCTATTGGACCGGCATCCAACCCGGAGTGTAGTGCTCCCATTCATTTCTTCTGGAAACAAGGTTGGATTAAAAATGTGTTTTTTTACTTCTTATAACTGAACTTGCGAGGACTGGGGTGCAGGGAGCGCTGCCAGATGTTAGATCTGGAGGAGGGCCAGTACCTAGCCAGTATTTATTTAGTTAGTTACATGACCTGAAGGGGAGGATTTCATCTTTAATTCGGATTCGTGGAGGCAACTAAGCCCCCGCCTCCTTCGAAAATTGGCTTTAAATATATTTTTTTTAAATTTCGGCTACAAACTTTGAAACAAAATTACTTTTCAAAAATAGTGGGCCTAGAAATTTCTACAAACCTTTTTCCTCCCCTCAGTTCATAAAAATTACCAGTTAAAATTTTGCTACTGCCGTACCTGATATATGTTATTTATAGACCAAATTTCTATTTATTGTGTTATTATTATATTATTTATTTATTATGTTTATTGTCATTATTGGAATTATATTTATTGTTGTTATTTAGTTTTTAAGTTACGCGGTGCACCGTGGTGCTGCATAATTGTATTTTGCATGGAAATGTTTGCCACCTACTAATTATATTTCATTTACTCGAAATCTTGTCTCGTTGTCTCTCTTCCCACTAGTGGCATGTGATTGTTTTTTTTTTATGATTTGCTCCCGAGTTTGGGAGGGGCACGCTTCCGAGGCCTCCTGTATTTTTCGCTAACTCGGAACAGTATACAAATTAAATTGCAACGATTGTCAATCCCACTATATTGGACAAACCGGCCCGATCATTCAAAATTAGATTTAATGAACACATAAAAGCATTGAAAACATCATCAAATTCAAAATATGCAGACCATTTAAATAACACCGGCCATACATACACTAACATCGAAAACAATCTTGAAATTTTACACACAAGCAAAAAAAGTCGCTTATTATCTACTTTAGAACATTTTGAAATTTACAAAAGTGCCAAAATTAATCATAATATATTATTAAATGACAAAGATTTTCTAACAAAAAATGTATTATTCAATAGACTTTTAAACAATATACAATGATCTCACATAAAATTAAATACAGCAAATTTTAGCCACCAAGGTAGTAAAAAAAACACATGACAAATTTATTTTAATTATTTTATTTTTATAATTAACTTAACCTTATTTTGTACCTGAAGATGGAATCAATGATTCCGAAATGTACATAGTAAGAAGAATAAAAGTTTAAAAGTGTTAAAAGTTTATTAATATTACGTTATTTATCTATTGGTATTCTATGAGACAAACTTTTCTATCTAGTCTCTTAGAAAAGTTATGCCGATGGAGGTCAGTACATTAAGTACACATGGTCCTTCACTTAATTTTTATTATTCAACTTAACTTTGACTTAAAATTGCAGACCTTCACTGTAGCATTAAAACTGTAATTATTACCAATAACACAATGAGTATCTACGTTTATTCATTTCCACATGTTTCAGGTACCCTCAATACTGTAGGGCCCATTGCTTCGACCACAACCCGGATCGAGATTGGGCTCGACCTTGAATCGTCCTTAATAAAACATTTATACACAAAACCATAGTCTCATTTGCTCAATGATATATTTTACAAATGTACAATTTATTAAGCGCATTGGTTTATTCAGATATAATTCTTTAAATTTTTAGTTATTTTATATAACACAATCCATTGCATATGTTTAGGCTTGATAGTGTTATCTAGTAAATTGTCATAGCAGATTTTATAGTAGGTTTTCTAAAAAAACATACTTTCTGAAAATGAGCCAGTCTGTAGTATTTTTCTGCTTTAAATGAAGACAGTGTTTTTTCACATGTATATCAGGAAAAGAATTATCTTATACGTGGTGTCACTAATTAATAACGGCCTTATGTCTATTGAATGATGATCAGAGGAGCGAAGACCTTCATTTGTGACTGAAACTATGCGAACTATGCTCCACAACCAGATCAAGCTCATCACTTGTTCACTAAACGAAACCATCACAAAAACGTTCAGATATGGGAAACCATCCGCGTGTTCAAAACAGCTGATAGACTAATACGAGTTGAATCAAGTGGAGGTCGAGCAAGAGTTTTTGAAACTCTACAAACTCCGTGGAGATAGATTTCCAATCCATCATTTGGAACTATACTGTTTTTTATTTCATTATGAAACCTCAACCGGAGTATTTTCCTTCCAAACGAGATAACGGATGAAGCCGCGTATTTCGCAACTGTGGCGGTAGATTAAACTGACATTTTTCACGAAACGCACTGTCACACAAACAACTCTCAGCGTACTAACCTCAAAACTGGTCTCGCTACAAAGCAGAGGAATCAGGGTACACGGAATGTAGATAGCATGTCGAAAATAACATTCCTGCAAAAGTGAGAGCGTCATTACATTCCATTTCTGAATATGTCTGGTATCGTTTAGAAGGATTTCCAAGTATTATGTTAACAAATATTAAAGGCTTTTAAACGGCTTCAATTTTGCATATTGACTAGGTGAATGACGTTCGATAAGTTTTTGAGCAATTTTGATAGGTTACAAAGGCTGGAATGCCTGTTTGCAATGTATAAATTAAGAGGGGGATGTCTTCCCCCGTATCCCTTTGAGAAAGTAGCGATATCAAAGCGATTGTACAAATAGAAGTCTAATTTTTGGTGCCCATAATATTTTATATTATTTCCATAGCAAATATAGTTCAGAGAAGAGATCAATGTATGTTCATTCCTTGCAAAAGGTATTTCATAAATAACAAAGCTACTCGATAAAGTTGAATTAAATATTTATAACTTATAAGGCTATGTTCTTTCAGTTTATGGATGTTTTTTATACCAAAATACTAATTATAAATATGTTTACAATATTTTTAATTATACTTTGAACACGAACTGTGCATTAAAATTAGATTATTTTAGTTTTTTAATGTAGTTTGTGTTCAAAAAATGTCTTCCAACTTATAAAATAAACGTTCATAACGGTTTACTTTTATTTTTTTTCAAATTTGCACCTATAAATACTGAATATATAAGTCATAGGGTTAGCATTAACTTGTGGTAATTATTGTGATACGTACCATATTAGATATGGTTGTGATCCATATCCTGAGATTTTGACTACCGTCACTTTTTTAGTTACTTAAAAAATCATGATCATTACTAAATAAAACACAGGTTTCAATAAATTCAACGTAAACTTTTAGATTTTTTTTAAATTGCCTTCATACGTCAGTACCTGCGATTTTAAATATATTTTCGTAAATATGGTCCTACTCCGATAGCTCTTCAACAGTTTTATTAAAACATATTCTCAGAACACAAACCTAAATTTTGAAATTTATTCTTTTTTAATTTTAAAGTGTGTCATGCATCCCATGAAATAAGACGGCCACTTACTTTAGGAAATTACAGTAGACTTATCTTCTAACAACAGTATCATGTAAGAAGTGCTGTTTAGCAACAAACGAACGGCGAAGTATAAGATTGATGACGTAGTTAGGGGGGTAGATGTAGCTAATCCGTTTCATGAGCAACGCCGAGCGATAAAATACGATGTGATGGGCTCTCTGTTACATTATTGATAAGGGCTGATATCTTGCCCACCTCTGCTATATGCACCTCTGGGGGAACATATTGGCGAAACGGTAAGTTCGGTGGTGATCGCTTTTCTGATTGGTTCTGGAGGGCTTGCCTGCTGTGTGGTCTTGCTAGAGGGGTTGAAAATTACACACATTGAAAAAATAAAACAAGGGTGTCAGTTTTTAGTATTTGTGATTAAAATTAGCATGTACTACGGAATATTTTAAGTAACTGTTTAAAACCGTTTGTGACATCGTAGGTCACGTTAAAAAATTAACAACTATATATGAAGACAATCAAGCCAAAAAAGTAAATTTGTCACATGTTGAATTGTTTAGAGAACTAGAGCATTAAAATAAAAAAGACAAATATGGAATGGAACATTTGTAAGGACGATGTCACTCTCCGGCGTCGCTGTCACAGATTCAGGAGCCGGTGTCCATGGCCAGTCGGGACGCTAGAGTTACAGCTGATATTGCAGAAACACTTCAAAAATAGTTACTGGAATCGAGGAAAAACAAACGGTTACAAAGAAATCCACATCTGTGCAAGGTAAAACGGAACTCCTCAAAATCTAAGGGGTTTTACAAAGGTGGATCTAAAATCCTCACCATGTAATACAATGCAATACAAAAATTAAATTAGGCTGTTACCAACTATATAAATATTTGCAGTTATTACATTTGTAATAATAGCCAAATTTTATTTTTCAATAATCATGTGAATCACAAAAAAGTACTTGTTCCCACCCCCCGTACACACACACACACGCGCGCGCGCGCACCACACACACGCACATATATTAAGGGGTTTTAATAAACTAAAGTAACAGCTTTTTCCTCCTAAAAATCATGATTTATATAAAAAAGTCACGTATTTTTTATAGTCAAATACACACGTTATATCAGATTTCAATATTCGTATATTGGATTGGATTCAAAGTGGATCGGATTTAATATTCAAAAATGTTAATAATTCCTTGTGACATAAATTTATGCATGAAATATATGGTATATATAGGCATTAAACATCAAACTTCATCAATAAAGTGTTTTAACTCCTTCACTATATGTGTTAACTGTTTTAGCTATGTAACTCCTCTCGAAGTTACAGAGAGTTGGTGATGAACTTGGTGAATAAAAGAATCAGGACTTTGGATTGTGTACAGCACATTGCTGAAAAACAAAATGCCGTATTACATTGTAGGTACAGAATAATGACATGTTATCCTTTAAATGCAGAAGGTAGTCACGATTAGGCCCATAGTGTTAAATTATACCGGTTAGACGTCAGTTTCAACTGACCATAATGTACGGGAGAAGAGATGATTAGTTGACATTTCATCACGATTTATGCCATAACATTTATCTTACATTCACTAAACGTCAAATATAAACATAATTTTATTACCTTACTACATGAATAACTAATATTGGCTGAGCGTAAGTGAAGTCCTTATCACTTGAGGGACTGGACAATTTTCATCAACCTGTATATCTTACTGTACGATATCTCTAAATAAACTGACCTATTATAGTACTATGGACTTCAAATTTTAATTGACGCTTCATTCCTACAAATGTAACAACGATTTCGATGATTGAACATGTCGGTCGATGAGATTTGGTCTAGCGTCAACGAACATATTTACATTGGTCTCAAGGGTAACCATGATGGCTAAAAAAATGCCAGAATAACTAAATGTGGAAACAAACCGAGTTAAGTCATATAATATCTTAACATGTAATGTAGTAACGCGTGTTACCATTAGATAGTCGTACTCCAGCCTTGTATTTACCCTTTTGTAACCTTTTTTACTATGTAATTATTTTTAACGTTATCTATTACAGTTCAATAGAACACGAGGCATTCTACATGTATGTTTACGAGCTGCTATTGTAGTCTAAAAGTGCGTCTGAAATGGAAACTCAGTGTTCTTGCTGATGTTAGTGGAACATTGCCAATATTACTTATACGCGCATTAATTGAGTATGAATTATTCATCTATAAACTGATTTGTTAATTTATAGCGTCCTGATAAACTGTTCCTATAGATGTTTCTAGGTAAAAATATAGTTATTCTTGTGATTTCGTTTTATGGTTATGATATATTAATGACGATAAATAATTTGAAAAGATCGTTTTAGGTTTTAGTACGATTTCCATCGTTAATGTTAAACAATTATAATAATACAGGTATACGAACCTGTCCTCTTCTTCCTTGAAAGCTTCTGATACCTTATTATAATTTCAATAAACATTGACTCCTTTCCAAAGGTGAAAAACGAGATAGATTGCAATGATATTGTTCTGTATATGTGTTCTATTTTGAAACATAGACAATAGAAAATTACCGATAACCTGTTATCCTCTCTAACGAATAACTTGGAGCATGTTTGGTAAAATTAAATATCATAAACTTTTGCTAGCTGAAAATTGTGGTTGCTATATTAACTAAATAAAATTTATATAACTGTCGAAATAATGGTGATGTCATACACGGTACAAATTACTTGCTGTAATAAAAAACACTAGGTACCGAAACTAGAAATAAATAATTGATACTTATTATAAGATACATCTTGTATCAATAATAACGAATATATTTCAAAGTACGACCATCACATGTTGTCGATTAACGATAAAAGTACGCAGAGACGCAGAATAATGTGGAAAGGCGGAACGAGTCAAGACGCTAAGTACGGAGCAGGTGCAACGTTCCAGACGGTAAATCTGACACATTGTTCCTTAGAGAGCATTGGTATACTCAGAGGATTATTTCACAGCATAGGGAAAAGGTTTAAGCTAAGAAAAGAATCAGTGGAACGAGTCAAGAAGGTAAGTATGGAGCAGGTGCAACGTTCCAGACGGTAAATCTGACACATTGTTCCTTAGAGAGCATTGGTAACTCAGAGGATTATTTCACAGCATAGGGAAAAGGTTTAAGCTAAGAAAAGAATCAGTGGAACGAGTCAAGAAGGTAAGTATGGAGCAGGTTGCAACGTTCCAGACGGTAAATCTGACACATTGTTCCTTAGAGAACCTTGGTAACTCAGAGGATTATTTTCACAGCCTAGGGAAAAGGTTTAAGCTAAGAAAAGAATCAGTGGAACGAGTCAAGACGCTAAGTACGGAGCAGGTGCAACGTTCCAGACGGTAAATCTGACACATTGTTCCTTAGAGAGCATTGGTAACTCAGAGGATTTATTTCACAGCATAGGGAAAAGGTTTAAGCTAAGAAAAGAATCAGTGGAACGAGTCAAGACGCTAAGTACGGAGCAGGTGCAACGTTCCAGACGGTAAATCTGACACATTGTTCCTTAGAGAGCATTGGTAACTCAGAGGATTATTTCACAGCATAGGGAAAAGGTTTAAGCTAAGAAAAGAATCAGTGGAACGAGTCAAGACGCTAAGTACGGAGCAGGTGCAACGTTCCAGACGGTAAATCTGACACATTGTTCCTTAGAGAGCATTGGTAACTCAGAGGATTATTTCACAGCATAGGGAAAAGGTTTTAAGCTAAGAAAAGAATCAGTGGAACGAGTCAAGACGCTAAGTACGGAGCAGGTGCAACGTTCCAGACGGTAAATCTGACACATTGTTTCCTTAGAGAGCATTGGTAACTCAGAGGATTATTTCACAGCATAGGGAAAAGGTTTAAGCTAAGAAAAGAATCAGTGGAACGAGTCAAGAAGGTAAGTATGGAGCAGGTGCAACGTTCCAGACGGTAAATCTGACACATTGTTCCTTAGAGAACCTTGGTAACGTCAGAGGATTATTTTCACAGCCTAGGGAAAAGGTTTAAGCTATTGAAAAGAATCAGTGCAACGAGTGAAGAAGGTAAGTATGGAGCAGGTGCAACGTTCTAGACGGTAAATCTGAAACATTTTGACTAGGAAGCAATTGGTAACTACAGGCTACTATTTCATAGCCTACCGAAAAGGTTTAAGGCAACGCATTAGATAAGCCTATCGATGATTTGTATAAGGGTATTCTACGAAGTGCAATGCTCAATTAAGGACTCGTATTAAAGAATACGATTCTATTTAGATTTTTATTGTCTCCCATAAGTGTAAAGAAAACACTACAGACATTGTTTAGATATATTGTGCCTGCTTTAGTAATTAATTGATATCACACTTGATTTGAATGACTTATAATAAAATAGTATTTTCAGTTAGGTGACTTCGTTTCATACTGCAGATTTAAATTCGTTAGTCTTTATTTAATGTTAGAATCATCCGTACTTGAAGGGATAGCTTTCAATTTAAAATGACTATTTAAAATGGTAGGTAATTAATAATGATGAAAAGTACTTACAAATGACTTTTTTTCTATGGAGTAATTAATATCGAAAATTATCTTATTAAAACGAACTTGTCTTTATAAAGAGTCGCCCACTTTCTCTCTATATCTGTATAGGAATTAGGAACTATATTAAAAGCATGAATACAACTAAGTATGTTTAAGTTAATATTTGATGCACAATCTTGCTTATTCATTATTTACAGTGCATTGTTGTAAAATTATTTCAACTTGATTCAAAAAAGTTAAAAGAAAGCTTTACCGCAACCTTGTATTTTGAGTTATTATGTCGATAACCTTAATAAAACAATTGCGGAAATGTCTTTGTTTGTTTTGTTTTTGCTTTCACGTGCTCAGTGCATGTGCAACTAATGGACATTCTTAGGGTCGATGGTCTGAATATAGGCCTATTGTGATTTTTGATAATCCCTCCGGGCTAAGCCCCTCTGTGCTATAAAATAATGAAAACTTACATCTTGGTCTCTAAAGTTGTGGAGTAATAATTGAAAAATCCTATTAAATCTGTTACACTGTTTTTTCTAAACATAATTGTATGACAGCACAACCGCATGTTTTAATTAATTCACTATTTATTTCCATTATGTTTACGTTTATAATGTGAAAGCATAGAATAAGCTTGTAACATTATTTCTTATTTCAACATTTTCTGCAACCGCTTTTGAGCACAGGGTAGGAATATATGCAGATAAGAACATTATATTTTTAGTAAGAATGTACATTTAACTGTACATTTTAGCAGATATTAAGTGTGCAGTGCTTGATCAGTAATTTAATGCAGATACAAAAAACAGATATTCACTATTTAACATGTACTATCAATTCAAAGACTATTATAAATAAATATAACTTATCTTAGTGGTTTTTTGACAGAATTAGCCTGCTCAAACCTGCGTTAGCATTTTCTTGATCAGGAAGCATGTTCAAAATCAACTATGGAACAAAACAATATTAAGAACCGAGTAAGTTTAAATATCCATATAGCCTTTTCGACATATTGTGGCAACAAGGCAAACTCAACACGTTGTCATCCGAAATATATATTACTCAAACCAGAAGTGCTCATACACGTTTAAGCCTACGAAATTGCGTGGGAAGCTGGGGGTAACTCCAAGTGAAATTCACAAAGTTATACACCAGACACTGAATGTAATTATTGAATGACATTGTGTCTATTTTTCAATTCATCGTAATACATAATCAATTCCTTCACAAATAAATCTACGAATTTAGACTTTCTTTAAATGGATCTATAACAATTGCAGAGTTATTGATAACTGTGTAAATATTCAGTGAAATACAAGGAATTTTAAATGCAATGTTGGGGAATTTGGGGCGAGCCACACATACCGCGGCTAGTACGGTAGAAACATTAAAAAATATTATTATGTTAATGACTGAAAATTTAAAACAAAGGCTGACATTTTAAGCATCCCCATCACCTTTCAAGGCAGCCAACACCTTTTGTCTTAAAAGAGCAGTTGTATTGGATCTCAAATCACTAGGCTGCAGCTCAATTCGGCAGATATTTTTCTTACACAAAGATAGCCATGTAGAACGTCACTTCGGAAACTTAGTCTGTTCACAAGTAAAACGTACTGTATTAAAGAAAAATACTGTGTATAATTTATATCGTAAAAATTTATAATAATAATACAGACACCAAAACAATGAGGATTAAAAATAAGGTTACTACAGTGCTCTTGACACTGGATGTAGATATCCATTACATCCTTACACGTTTTTCCAATAATTTAAAGGATATATTCTTTCCTACCTTTCACTAGTTCTCATCCTTTTTTATCAATAACATTGATAAATAAAACTGTCGAAGACAAGTGAAAGGCGAAAAAATGACTACAAGAACCACCAAATTATAGTTGATGTGATATATACTTACGTGCCTTTCTGTTGTTTTAGTGCCAACTGTAACTACTAAATTTCCCTTGATTGATTGATTACACCACCGTCCTAGAATCTGCGGGAGGAAGGAAGTGTAATATCCTGCAGGCGAGTCACCTGCACGCAAGGCGCAGTCATAAATATGTCAAAAGTTCAGTGACCGATTCACGTGACTTCACGACTTTACAGCTGCTACAAACTAGCGCCATCTTTGCACATGTAATGGGCACACAACAAGTATTTAAGTCCACATCTTTGACTCGGTTTTAATGATGAATATGTATTTCAAACGTATATAAATTATATTATGTAGTTTCATTATATATATATATATATATATATATATATATATATATATACGTGAAACAGCTGAGTTGCCACAGTTAAACTTCACGCATATCACTTTCTACTATAATAGTTGAACCCCTACTTGTAATGGAACTATAGCTTGAAGATTTTAGCTCCAAGATAAGGCAACCTTTTTTAAGGTTAAATGTGTAGGCTATATTAAAAAGTGCTGAGGAAACTTAAAATTTCGCGTTTTGGAAAGAAATTTCATTTTTTCAGTGATTAATTTACTACTATAGTAGTAATATCGCGAGTTTGCCGCTGGTCGCGCTATATTACCGGTGCTAGCTTTCATTTTCACAAAAGATCGCAGCACCGTCTCTTCTATTCGGTGGCCTCGAATTTTTAAAAGAGCGGTTAATCTATCAACTACCGATAAAACTCAAAGATTCTATTAAGTAACTTTAATAGCATCCTCGTGTGCTATAATTTAGTACTATTCTAATTATTTGTTTCGGCTGGCCGTTTTATTGCACTTGACTGAAAAATATTTTTCGAAGGAACTGGACATTGGGTACAATTGATTGCTGGTAAGCAATTTGAAATTATTGCATGCGGCCTATAACGTGTAATAATGCTACTAGGCTATGCAAAATATACTTAGGAAGGCAGTAAATGTTATTCTCAGTGGGAAGTCAATTAAAACTTAAAACCATAAAGGTTATTTTTTTACTCACTATTCTCACGCTGGCTGAGACATTATTATTAAGCAAATCATGTTTTCCAGACTTGCCCTGTTATAAAGGGCTACTAAAATATGTATATAAGTATGTTTATGCATTCCATTAAATTAAGCTATAATAATTTTACAAATTTTAAAAATATTAATTATTTGTGCACGTCATCTTCCGATCACATGTTACTTCGGTTATTTATACACATGTGGAACAGAAACGGATAAATATAAAATAAGTATAACAAATATTTTTTTATAATTAATCGATTTAGAAAATAAATTGAGTTAATTTCTAATGGAGTTATCAATAGGTAATCACAGAAGGAATTTTTAAGATGTCGGAGAGTTTTTTTATCTGTAAAAGAAAAAAATGAAAGATGTAGTATAATTTTCAATACAAATAATCATTTCTAGGAAACAATACCTGAGATATACGAACAAATTTATTTGGGATTTCCAAGAAAAGCCCTCATTAAGAAAGCGCTTAGGGATGTGCACCTGTTTGTAGAGCATATTTGGCTAATAAACGCACGGAGCTTCAGAGTCAAACATGGAGATGTTACCGGCTCGAGGGTGTTATCGTTGAAGAAGAGAGGAGGGGAGGGGAGATGTTAATAGAAAACGACAAGACTTGACTGTAATTGGCCTGTAAGCCATACTCTGGTTATTGGGGCTTATCTTTCACAAATTGCTCTCTCTCGCTGTACTTGTTAAGTCGACATTGTCATGACTAATACCGAGGAACTTTAACGTTTCAAAACGAGGTGCTTTTGAAATGCTTGCTAGTCTATGCTTGAGCTGATAATTTAAATTAAAATGAACTCAATAAACGTAAAATCTAAACCTTAAAACTATGTTTTCTGCAGCATATGCAAATAAAAATTGTACAATGATACAGAAAGGACAGTTTATCCTAGTGTAAAAAAATGTGGGAAAGCATACAGCATCCCCAAACTATAATTCAAATAAACACTGAAGAGCTGTTCATTATTATTCTGTATAAGTTCTTTTTTATTATTTTGTAGTCTTATTGACGTCAACATAATATACGAATTAGATGGTAATTATAATAGTAAGCGTGTTGGTAAAGCATTATAATTATTTATTTATCAACGCTACAACCGTATTTAACAAATACATAACTAACAATAAGTATATTAAAAACAATAAGAATTATTTGGAATACAATAAGCTCAAGAGGTAGACATTAAAACAATTTTAAAAATAAAAATCTAGTTAAAATGAATGAGTAGTTTTCATTCGAAAACTGGGGAGCCCTCCTCTTAAAATTGATGACACTCATTTCTTAAAAGAAGTCCAATTCAGGGGAAAGATCATTGCCAAGGCGTTAGAGTCGAGACAGAGAAGCAAAGTAACCCATAATTTTAATCTTGTTGTCTGCGACCAAATATTTCAGTAGTGATGCGGAAATGCGCCTGAGGAGATGAGAAGTGTTAATAAAATGGCTAAAACGCTTCAACAGAAATATGGCGTCCTGAAGGTGTCTTCTATTGCACAAGTATATCAGTCAAGATGATTCACAAGATCTTCAAATGGTACTTCAAGATAGGGGAAAACCAAATCTCATTCCAATTAAACGCAAAAATATCCTTGCACCTTCTTTATCCAAAAACGGAAATGTGAGGAAAGCAGACCATACAACAGTATTTAATTATTTGCTGAATTAAGGTCACATACAGCATTGTGACAATCTGTATACTGAATGCATTTGCAGGAAGTCTGTAAAGGAAGCTTAGATTCCTGTTGGCTCTGGGAATACACTTCCACAATGTGCCTTTGTGAGCAGAGAGAGATGTCAAAGATAATTCCTAGATCTCGAACATCAAATAATTATGTCACTGCCAAGGAATATTTATGGATAGTAGGCTCTCCACAAGGATAAACAGATATATGGAAATATTTATATCTTTTCAAGGTCATAGAGTGTTCGTCACACCACCGATTAACTCTGGTAATGTTATGCTGAAGATGACTCCAGTCCCAAGTATTATATATCTCATTAAATAGCTTCATATTATCACAAACCATTAATACGCCCACATAGACCATAAACACAATATCATTAATAAATATTTTAAATAGGAGAGGTCCTATAAGCCTCGAGGTACACTTGAGGTGGCACTAAAAGCTGAAGAATTTGAGACAGCAAACTTAACCAGCAGCTGTCAGTTTAACAGATAACTGTTAAACTAAAGAATAAGATACCCAAGGATTCCATTAAGTTGAAGTTTGACCATGAGGTTAGAATGGCTGAACTTGCCGAAAGCTTTAAAATAAATCGAAATTAACACTGTCGACTGAATTTTATAGAAAATTTAGGTGTAACATAGTCCTGGTAAACTAACAGGTTAGTGGCAAATAGTCGTCCGGTAGCATAGCCATGTTGGTTTTTAGTTATAATGTTTTAAAGCAAGGAAATATTGTCCAAGACGAGGGGTTCACACACTTTAAAGAAAGTGTTCTATATAGCTATTGGCCTATAGTTCGTACCACCAAAGGATCACCAGACTTAAATATTGGCACCACAAAACCTTTCTTAAGAAAATTTGAAATTGCTACCTGGGAAAGCATTTTCTTGGAAAATCCAGTAAGATAAGATGCAATTGTATTGCATTTATTGTTGAGTAGGCCTAGTGTAGGTGTATACCATCGAACCCAGATCCTTTTGAGACATCCGGTTATTAAAAACGAACAGGACTTGAACAAGTGTGATAAAGCAACTAGTCAAGACCAAGCACACAATAAATTGTAATATGCAGGTTCTACAGAAGCAGACGTAAAACTGACGCGAATAAGTCACCGAGAAATTCACAAATTTTAAAGATCATCTGTAGTGTTTCCATTACATGCCATTGTACTTGGAATACTGGAGGATCTGTTTTACGTTGTTAATCTCCAGAAAACCATTGGGTTTGCGAGGAGAACAATCTCAATATGATCCAAATGGTCCGTGTAACAAGAATAGCCCCTTGTAATTTATTTTAAGTATTTAATTAATTAGTTTATATTAAACCATTTTAAATGTAGGATTATAAACCCTAGGAAAATTTTTTCTAACTTTAAACAAATATGATAGTTGCTGCCTTCTCTAACAGAGCGAGCTGGAGTTTATTTCAGACCAACTTAATAATTTCTTTAATAATAAAGGCACAATAGGGTAAATCCCCTCCCCACACTTGGATTGTGGACTTGAATCTTGTTAGACAAACCATCGGATGAAATCATTTGTACCGTTACACTGTACAGCTTTCCTTTTGATTACTACATTTTCCACATGTCACAATTTATTTCCGATGTGAGTCCATATTTTTATATTTTGATTGAATGTTATTTGATTACTTATTATTACACATATACTTACTATATATACACACTTATAATTATTGGAATGAAAATCAATGAAATTACATTTAAAAAATGCCAAAATAATAATTAAGTTTGCTGTAATATATGCTACTTTTTGTCTTTCAAACCCACGTGTTCCTCAAATTCAAATAATAAGTTTTTGAAATTTTCTTCTTTAATAAGGTTATATTATTTTCGAATTTTAGGGTGAGTGTTTTTTTACAAGTTTCTTTAATCACACAGTTTTAAATGTTTGTCCCAAGTTACATGGATTTCAAGTAAAAGTTTTAATTTAAATATTTCACTGCTTATACAAATTTTAAAATGCTTATTCCATACTGTTCACTTTCTCGTAATCTTACTATGTAGGTCTGGACTTGCGATATATAAAGATGTATATTGAGAATAAGAAAACAAAGGTAATGTACCTATTAAAATTCATATGATTGTACGTAATTGTTACTCTTCGATCATTATCTATTTTACAAATCATTAATTATACTAGTAGTTAAAAATAATTGGCAGTTAATAAATTTAATAATTAATTTTTTATAATTTTATATAATTATAATTAATTGTTTAACGCATACACAAAAAATGTATTCACAAATATTCATTATATATATATATATATATCATTATATATATATATATATATATATATATATATATATATATATATATATATATGCACTTGACAACAGATCTTAAGATCTGATATACAAATTTTACTATGAAATACTCAATTCCTAAATTATATTGTTTAATATGGAACCAAGTTAAAGTAGATTGCTATTTAGTACAGATACTGAAGCCTTCGAGTCCGTCGGGACGTGATGACGCTGACGCCGAGATCGTTGAGGCAGCTGAGGGCAGCAACTGTCCAATCAGCTGCTGATGTGAGTATAACTTTTAACAGGTAATTTCCTCCTAACCTTGATCACCTCTGATTGATTATTAAAACTTCTTTACAACTACCCGAGACGAGTTGAATCATACTTTTTCTGGAACTTATCATTTTTCCTAGGTAAAGTTTGTAAGTCGTTATTTAAGAAGATTCTTGTTTTTGATTTTTTCTGTTTAAGTTTTGGTAGTAGAGAGTAACTAAATCAATCTTTATTCAGAATATAGATTAAATTTCGATACAAAATTAGTATTTCAAAGTACAATATATGCAATAAAAAAATTGTGTTGATACATAACTTTTTTAGAATATATCATATAATTAACCCTACTTCTCTTATTCTTTTTAATAAAATTATTCGGTTAATTAAGTATTACAAATTTACTATATATTAATTAAATATCAACACGTGTACATCCGGGCTATTAAAATTGAGAAAGAAATGATCAATTATGAATCCTTAACGAATATTTAATAATTATCTCTTCAAAGAACTCAATGGATCTCAAAGAGACTCTTCGTATGAGGTGTACCTAAATTAAAATTTCTCCTAAAAGAGCTCGGAGGATCTCCATTAAATCTGACCACGCATCCAACGTCACATGAAGAAAGCATTTCAACACAATACTGGCGGATCTCTATAATTCCGGACCTTTGATGAACTCGGATATCTTGAAAATTGTTTTAATATGTGACGGGAGATTTTAATATTATTTTTAATTTATGACTCAAGAACTTTGTTCTTACGTACTTTTTTATAATTGTAATTTTTAATTTATTTATTTATGGATAGCTGCCTTTGTCCCCCATACGATATATATATATATATATATATATATATATATATATATATATATATATATATATATATATATATATCTTGAAAATTCATGATAACCGAAAGAGCACATGACTATCCACAATGTTAGCAAGATTAAAAGTATTCAGTCAGCAATTTATTATTCAATGTATCTGAGTTCTGGTCCAAATTCTAACGTGATTGACAAGCTATATTTATATATGTAGTTGTTTGATGAATTTGCAACAACCAATCTATATAACACCAATGCACATCACATTCTATATTATGAATAAATAAATGTCAGAAGTCACAGTGGAAAAAAGGGGCTGAAGTGAATCTAGCCATGCTGTTTTGACTTTCTTACGAAACCTAATATATCTTATAAAAAAAAATCACTCCTCACCAGTTCTTGGACGAGACGAACTGACTAAAAGTAGATACATTGATCTTTTTCAACACTTCTTATAAAGCCATAATTCGATCATTTTTATTCCAACCACAAATTAGACATCAAATATTCTTTATTCCAAATGTTTTTAATGTCTGTGTCTAAGCTTGTACGACGACTGATACAATCAGCGGATGCTCGGTCTCGGTGGCAATATCCACAGTGCGACTGTAAACACAGGAGTAAGGGAGCTCGCGTACTCGTGTTTACAAAATACACAAGTACAGGTGCTGTTCACATTGCCTCCACACTGCTTAAATTACTAATAAGTGGTTAAATAAAGTGGGGATTTTCTTTGTAATAACAATAAAGAAATTTGGTCCCTTAACTATTTGATATTTGTTTATATTTGAATCTTGGATTGATACGTTTTAATATGACAGCTAACTAAAATTTTCCTTCTTTCTTGACTTCAATATCTTTTCAGCATACCATATTTTGAAAACCGCTCCAGATATCAATATATCTTATACTTGCACTAAGTTCTATATTACTCTTTGTAATGAATCTACAGTCTGAACTCGTAGGGAGGAGAGATTTGTTGATTATATTAAATGTTACACTATTAAAACAATGCTATTGTTTTTGGCACTGGTATTTTTTCCACATTTTAGAAGCAAAAACATTTGATTCTTATAAAATTAGGTGTTATTAAATTAGACTGTTGATTTTAGAATACAATCAATTCAAAGCGGTTTTCTGGATTTAAGAGGTACATCTAAATCATCATATTTTAGTTTAATTTGCAATACGATTTAAAACAACACAAAAATATTTCAGAGATATATATATTTTAATAACTATTAATATTTAAATAATAAGGATCATTCACTTTGTAACTGTGTTCAACAACTGCTTTGTATATAGTTTTATAGGACCATTATACACGTATATGCTGTAAGGTATTGGAACTGAATATTAAACAGTTTGACCTATATATTTGTATTTACCGTGTAGTTGTCCTAATGTTTTTTATATCATATATTTAAAACTATTCAACAAAATGTGACCTAATTTTAGCAAACTCTTCGTGTGAACATAATTCACAGTAAATAAATATTAGTCAACAACTTTGACGTTTAAATTTAATAATTGCGGCCATATTTAACCTAAAAATATATTAAAAATACTTTTTTTATTTAAAAAATAAGATAACTGTTTTATAGTAACTTTATCAAAAAGTGACACATTAAAATATTTAAATCAGATGACAAGTAACTTATTTATTGCCAGGTTGGGTCCTTACTATGTACTTCCAGTCTTAATATTTTTATCACAATGACTTAACAGTTAAATAATACAATAGTGAAAATTAGTAACTTCAGCCGTGCAAATTAATTTTTTACCTGTTATATTTTTTACTTTATACCTCTTACCTTATAGGGAAAAAATGTCCGTAATAAAATATTAACCGTAAAAAATAATAACGATATTAGCTTATATTGTAATATCAATATAATTAATAATGAAAATGACAAAGGAAGTTTCACTTTAAAACAGCTATGTAGAATAGATGTTGTGGATTCTAGGTTTCTAATTTCTCTCTCAACACAAAATTAGCAAATGGAAACAGTTTCCAGCTAAGAGGAGAAGTTGATAAGGCAAGAAACAGAGTGAGAGTGAATGCGAGTAATTTATCTTTTGTTTGGGTAAGTAGTGAAAATGAAATGGCAATTCCCCA
This sequence comes from Homalodisca vitripennis, assembly GCF_021130785.1. Classification (NCBI taxonomy): domain Eukaryota; kingdom Metazoa; phylum Arthropoda; class Insecta; order Hemiptera; family Cicadellidae; genus Homalodisca; species Homalodisca vitripennis. Next base: position 32,787 of record NW_025780706.1, read on the forward strand.
CCGAGAAGCACGCAATCACTTGTTAATTTGCCTTTATTTTGAACTAATGCTTACATCTTAAGCCAAATTAATCATAAATATGACTTTCATCTGTCTTCAACCAGACGATTAGTCAGATGGATATATCCTTTTGTATAAGCATTTAACCTTAAAATACAATGTCACATGCCTATTCTAGCACTCAAATTCTGTTTGATCATATTGTTTCAATATATAGGAGAATAATTCTACCAATATATTGTTATTTGTAACTGTTTTACAAACTTTAAAGATACGCAAAAAGGATACCCTTGCTCTAAAGTCTATCATTATGAGTCACTATAATTTATAGCTGTAAAAACGATACATATTTAGGAATAAACCTATTCCCGTTTAGTACTTTCAGTAAATAGATGCAATGTGGCTCACATTGTAAGTTTTCGACAATATACAAAGTATTTTCTGGTAAAAAAAAACATGTTCAGTCTTTTCAAAGTAATAAATCTATATGAATTTTTAATCCTATAGTTATTGCTCTATTCATGCCGTAGGGATGAACTCCTATACTAAAAATTGGTAAACATTTTTATATTAGGATACGATTGCTTATGGTGTTTGGAAATAGACTGTTTTCTTTAAATTATTACAGTAATAAAACTTTTAAAATTCAAACAAATGTATATATGTATGTGTGAGTGTGCTCAACCATTTGTAAATTGTAAAACAACATAACAGGGTCCTGCATTTTCTTAAGTACGAACTCTTAATACGTTTACTTTACTCTGTTTAATTTGTTAAGTTTAGAATGCAAAAACTTTCTTTACGTCGTTACCTAACTCCATTTCTTCAAGGAAGGAATAAGTTTTTGCTATTTCCTCAAGGAGTAGATAAAGTTTTCACTTTGTTATAACAAAATGTAAATTGACTCCTCTAGGCAACTTGCACCGAGAGAAGATAATAACCTTCCCTTCTTGTCATTCAGCCGCTCCTGTTTATTGCCTAAGGATGTTTTAAGAATTTTACTCCCTTACAAAATTGGAACTTTATCGGAATTTAGATAAATTGTATTTCCATCAGTGGTTTTCAGTTTAAGTTTATTCCATTATGGTGCTTTCCAAGTCAAATTTTAGAATAACTAGTTTGTTATTTCTAATATAGTTTTAACTATTTACTTTGTAAAATACTAAAGTCGATAAAGAGAAATATTATTGGTGTTTCTATATCTGCTCAAATTTGTTATGCTTGGCCTTAATACTGAAATGTACACATACAAACAAATGTGCACAGAACAGTAATAAAAGTAACTCAAAAGTTTAAAAAGAATAATATATACGTCGTGTCATAAACACAGGCAGCCCAAAGTTACATTTGTTATAAACTTGTAGCGCAATGATTACATTAAACTGTCTAGGACGGAACTGCACCTGCGCAAAGGGCCGTTCAATGACCTACGAGAGTGGACGAACGTCAATAATAGGCCTACAACGACCCGACTCGCTAACCTACTTCACGGTGGAGGGGCAGTCTACAAAAAATTAAGTTGCCTTTTGTCGTTATCAATGTTGGTTTACACCAATGCATTTTAAATACAAGTTTAGATAATTCTCGAAAGTACATTTGTTAGCTAAAATTGGGGTAACATACTGTTATCGAAATAATAATTTGCTTCAAGTATCTTAAAATCATAATGAGTCACCCTGTAGCGGTCCCAGTTTGCTCAGTCTAGTGGGTGGGAAGGGTAGGTGTGGTTTTCACAAGTTAACGGCGTAGTAGAGTTAACTGTTAACGGTACTATCCGAGGGCGCCACCTTGTTTCCAGTAGTAGTGTGGTAGGAGAACGGAGTCAGAACAAGGAAAAGACCCGTTACTGAATGATGTTGTAAAATTAATGACCTTATAACCAACCAAAGTAAGAGTGAGTTAAATACAAGGTAAATTTAAGAAAAGGAAATACATGTAAGAAAGCTAAACTCATTCAATGTAATCATTAAGTTTAGAAAAATTCTAAGAGCCTGTTTTTTTTTATATTGCACAAGAAACATTTATCAAATGAAATATTTATTAAAATTATGTAATTTTACATTTCATATCATGGAAAAAGGTTTGATTAACATTTCTGTATTTGGATCTCAACAGTCTGAGGGTACAGGTAACCCTTAGATTTATCAATACAATATACCATAAACACCAGTAATTATACACTAAACAACATTACCTTGGCCGGCCACTAGTACTCTGGTATTTTACCCATAGATATCAATCAAACAATACTTACATAAACTAGACACATATTTACACAAAGCACATTAAACATCAATATGTATCCAATAAAGAAAGATATTTATAAGTAATTATTCAACTACGTAGATCACAACCATACGCCTCCGTAAGGGCTCACGGTCAGGGAGGAAGGCACAGTAGCAGGTATAGCACGGGCACTGGGTAGGTAGTGGTACGCACACCTATGTGGAGGCACACAAACCGCTCCCGAACAAATCCCTGAGCACAATTCAGACAATAGAATCTACAAAAATATTTGACACTAAAAGATGTATAATAGTTGCTTCAGAATAGCACGTAAAAATTTTATGTTAACAATAATAACAATGAAACCTAAATATTCCGTGAAATAATCTTAACATGAAGTATTTTGAGAGATATATAATCGGTTTGTAATGTAAATAACCCCAAAAATTAACTATTAGTCAATTACTCAATCTACAGTAGTCAATATAATGAGATATAGTTAATTAAATTCCAAAAATAAATTATTAACTAAAATAAGCTTTAAATAGAATTCACTTGAAAACATCTTTTCATATTTGTTTCCTATTCTACAAATGCCTTTTTCTTACTTACATTTTGACAAAGCACGTAGCATAAATTACCAACATTTATTATCCTGAATTTACAAACAACAACAAAAATAAAACAGACTAACAGATAATTTTTTAACTTATAGGCCACACAACACTATTTATTACCTAAAGTACATTTTGTTGTTATTTCAAATGCATTATTTAAAATAAAAGTTCTAACCATTGCAACAACATATGTTTGGATCTAAGAAAATATGAACCATTAAAACACTATGATAATATTTACAATCTGAAAGGATTTATATTTATGAGTACAACTGACAAATTAATAAAGGCTCAAGTAATTTCTGCTTCTTAATTTCACTAATATATTTACTCTGGTTGGTTGAGAAAAGAAAAATTAATTCCAAGTATCTGTATTCAAAAGTATTTATAATTTCTTGGTAGCACACATTATTTGACTTAAAAGAATATTAAAATACCTCACCTTGGCAACAATCCAGTAATGGGCCAGGAAGGGAGCAATGTAGGTAAAGACATTATAGATAACCTCGTGGAGACTCAATTTCCAACTGAACAATCTTCAAACTATCGCCATGAGAGAGAGAGGATAAGCCTCGTGAAGCCTGACAGTCAGTAACAAAGTCCAACAGGAAGTAGGAGTCAATTGTTGTTTGGCCAGCTGGAGCTGCAGCTGTTTAATAGCCAGCTGATATGGATTTTCCAGGTTGATCAGGCCTGTCTGCCAAAGTTAATAAAATCTAACTCTTACTCTCTGTTATAAAATTTAAGGTTCACAAAAAAAAAATGTTACACCACCCCCTCTCTCATGAGAAAATTTCCCAAATTTTCATCCGTTACTAAAGATAAGGTTTTAAGTCCGAGGTATGCCAGGTGCCCATGAATTGCCCATCTTCTGATTGGAGCTGATAGGTCACTGGAGATATTTTCTTCTTAATTCGGTAAGGCCCAACAAATTTTGGAAAGAGTTTGGATGACTTGTAGTTGACTGCATCCGCTTGGGTGAAGTTCCTCTTCCATACAAGTTGACCTTCTTTAAACTGCTGCTCTCTCCTCCGCAGGTTGTATCGTTTAGCATTAATCTCATGTGCCTTCTTCATCCTTTCTTTGATCTCCTTAAAAACTTCATTCAAGCGCGTCAGTTTCTGGAGGTGATCACCTGCATCGGAAAGCTGAGGCAAATCTTCTTCACCAAGATTCCCAGATCCCTCACCCGATAAGTTGATCTCATGTCCGAATACAAGAAAGGCTGGGGAATGACCAGTGGTCTCATGTACTGCCGTTCGTAGGGCACACCCTATCTGAGGTAACTTAATATCCCAATTGCGGAGATTATCCCCAACATAAGATCTCAACATGTTCCCTATAGTTCGGTTCACCCGCTCCGTTGGGTTTGCTTGAGGATGATGACTAGGAGTGTAGATAGTCTTCACTTTATATTCCTTGAGCAAATTTCGAAATGGTTGACCAATGAATTCGGATCCATTGTCGCAAATCACAATGTTAGGAACCCCATATACCAAGAATACATCTTCCTCCAAATGTTTAGCAACAAGTCTCACAGTGGCTGCTCTTAATGGAAACAGAAGGGTATACCTGCTGAAGTAATCCACCACTACCATCAGGTACTTGTAACCTCTTGATGATCTTACAAAAGGTCCCATCAGATCCAGACTTATTGTCTGCCACGGTCGGTCCACTACTCTCTGAGACCCCATAAGTCCTGCTGGCTTTAAGGTAGCCGACTTAGCTTGCTGACACACCCTACAGCGAGAGACATATGTTGCGGTGTCCTTCCTCATCTTAGGCCAATAGTACTTCTGTAAGAGTCTGTGGTAGGTTTTATACGTGCCCAAGTGTCCAGATGTAGGAGCGTCATGAAATTGTTTGAAGAGTTTCCCACGCTGATCCTTGGGTACAACTAGCTTCCAATCTTCTTGCTCATCACCAACCGAAGTAGATGAAGGGACACACTTCCAGAGCTGATTATCGACAACTTTCCATGAAGAGTAAAGGTCAGGCTTTTCTTTTACTGAGTCGATCATCTTCAGATACCACTTGTCCCCAATCGGAAAACAGTTAGTGAGGGAATCAACGATAAATTCTGCAGGTACAGATTCTAATGGGTTCCTAGATAAAAGATCCGGAACGACGTGTTCTTTACCTTTGCGATGCAGCAAAGTGAAGTTAAAAGGTTGAAGACGTAATGCCCACCGTGCCAATCTTCCTTGAGGATCTTTTAAATTATGAAGCCATAACAAACTGTGATGGTCAGTTACAACAACAAAGTGAACTCCTTCTATATAAGGGCGGAACTTTTCAATTGACCAAATGACGGCCAAACACTCCCGCTCTGTAGCAGAAAACTTTTGCTCAGTTTTGCTCAACGTCCGACTTGCATAGGCAATCACATTTTCTCCTTCCTCTGACATTTGGGAGAGTACCGCTCCAACACCAACAGCCGAAGCGTCACAAGAAATGGTAAATTCCTTCCCAAAGTCTGGGCAAGAAAGGATTGGAGATTTTACAAGGTTACCCTTTATATCTTCAAAAGCATCCTGAGCTTCAATGGTCCACTTAAAGTTGTTATGTTTCCTCAGCATTGAAGTAAGAGGATAAAGACGAGAGGCAAAATTTGGGATAAACCTCCGATACCAACTTGCAGTACCGCAGAATGCACGGACTTCCTTCACTGAGCGAGGGGTAGGAATTTCCAAAATGGCTTTCACCTTTTCAGGGTCAACTCTCAGGCCATTAGCATCGACAATATAGCCCAAATAACGAAGTTCAGGTTGGCAAAATCGGCACTTGTCTTGATTTAAGGTTAGATTAGCTGCTGCTAGCCGCTTGAAGACTTCTTCCAGAATTTCAAGATGTTTCTCAAAGGTCTCTGTGACTATTATTACGTCATCAAGGTAGATAAAGACAAAAGGTTCCAAGTCCATCCCTAATATATTATCAACCAATCGTTGCCAGGTGGCTGGTGCATTGTGGAGTCCAAATGGGAGAACATTAAAGTGGAAAAGACCTCTTCCTTGGATTGTAAAGGCAGTTTTCTCTTTACTTGAAGCTTCAAGGGGAATCTGCCAGTAAGCGCTTTTGATATCCAACGCAGACAAGTATTGGGCATCCCTTAAGCGATCCAAAATCGAAGTGACATGAGGTAAGGGGTAAGGCATCTCTGCAAGTGACTGAGTTGACTTTCCGGAAATCGACGCAAAAACCTTTGGCCACCATCAGGTTTGTCCACAAGTATGATTGGGGAGGACCAAGCACTTCTTGAAGGTTCTACAACGCCCTGTTCAATCATTTTATCAAGTTCGGCATACACAAGCTGCAATCTAGCGGGAGACATGGGATAGTAGCGTTGCTTGATGGGAGAAGCATCTCCAGTGTCAATTTTATGCTGCACTAAATGGGTTCTTCCTAATTTCTCTCCTTGATTGCGAAAGTACTTCTCCAAAAGATTATTTAAGTCTTCCCTTTGTGACGTAGTCAATATGGTAGAGTCTTGTAGACCAATTGCACATATCTGGCCTCGTGTTGGTGTGTTCTCAGAAAATTCCCAGGACTTCTCATAGGCGTCCATAACAATATGCATAGCATTCCAAAAATCTATCCCCAAAATAATTGTTTGAGATAGAGAAGGTACAACAATGACAGATAAATGTTTTGTTTTATGAGCGAGAGTAATAGGAATGTTTGCTCTTCCAATAATCTTATGTTTCTGGTGGTCAGCAGTTTCTACAAATTGGTTGGACAATGGCCGAATTTTTGCCGGGAACTTATCAAAAATCCACATCAGGTCTCTTCCGATCACTGTATTTGAAGCTCCAGAATCTAACAATGCTTTGCAACTAAATCCAAAAATTCGAATTGGTAGATAAGGTCGCGGATCATCAGCGGAAGTTTCAATCAGAAAATTTATACCTTTAGGCAATGAAGCCAAATCACAATTGGACAACTTATTGGTTGACGGTAAATGAGATAAGGGAGGTACTCCTAAGATGTCCGAGGAGGCTCCCTTCGTACCCCGTTTTTTTGAACTACACTTAGGACAGGTTGTTTTGCGATAACCAGCATGCCCACAGCCATAGCAGAAAAGTTTCCTCTCTTTAGGACAATTACTGTACATGTGGCCTTCCTCACCACAATTCCAACATTTGGACTTCCTTGGGGCAAAACTCGTAGGTTTATTAAGTGCATGAACTTGATGATTTGAGGAATTCTTGCGATTATCAGTGCGAGAGTAAGCTAGATCAGGTTCTAAGACGGTGCCTGGCCTAGGAGGAGGCCTACTATTTGTAGTTCTCAATCTTCCCAGCTCAGCCTTACGTCCCATTTGTCGGAGTTCATCAATAGAAGAGATCACAAACATCCAGAGTTTGTCCTGCAAATAATGATTTAGGTTCTTAAGAATCTGACGAAGCCTGATGGGTTCCGGAATTGGATTTGACAAACGACCATAAAGACCCTCCATAGAAGCAATGAAAAGATCAATATGCTCTTGATCGCCTTGAGTTCTGTTCATAATCTCCTGCAGCAACATATCGTCATAATCCGGCGTCTGAAAAAACAAGTTTCATCTCCGTACACAATTGCTCCCAGGAATTGACTCTGCCCACGGTCGACCGATACCAAATTAAAGCATTGCCGGTAAATAAATCAACTGCTGACCTAAAAGTTGAGCTTCAGAAACTCCGCGAGCATGACGAAGTTCCTCAAACCCGCTGCAAAAAATGCACCAATGCTCTGGCCAGGACCATTACTAAACTGTAAACCCCATTTGAAGACTGGTATAGGTTTTGCAGTTTCTGCCTCTATACATGACTCATCAGGTTTCAGTTTCCTATTTCCAACCATAGTAGATTTTCCTTGTCCAGCATGTCCAAGAGGGGGAAGGTGCTTTTCTTGTGCGATATTCTTCCGATTTACATTTCCTTGAGAGGGTGTAGTTTCTGTATTGGTACCTTGGGAAGTGCCTCCTTCTTCCGCAGTATTCACTGACGTATCTTCACTCGCCTTCTTTTCTTCAGCTCCGTCCAGTTTTTTCGCATGCTCTTCAGCACCGTCCAGCTTCTCCGCTACCTTAGATGAGAGGGAAAGGAAGGTATCCAGCATGTGTTTTGATCTCTGTAATAAGTCGTCTTTTTCCTCCGCTGTGTCTTTATCCCAGTCCAGATCCACAGGTATACGCTCCACTCGCAAGTAAAGATGCCAAAGGCGGGCAGAAAGTTTTCGATATTCATTGTCTTTTGTATTTCCTTCATAATCTTCAACTAGCTCTGACAGGTCATTGAATTTTTCCTCACATTCTTCAAGTTCGGTTTCAGCATTTAGATTACTAATAATATCTTCCTTAATCTCAACATTATCAAGAAAAGCTTGAGAGAGCCTGGATCTCAATTGATTTGCATTTCCTGTAGTAGCTAAACCTCTAAGTTTCAACTCATATTCATTTTCATGACGACGTAAATAATATGCATTCATGGTGACAGCAGAAACCAAATTCCAAAGTGAAAAACGAACACTCACACAATTTAAGAAAAGATAATAGAGGTGTAACAGTCAGTAAACAAAACCACTAATAATTACGAGTACCGACAAAAGTGTTGCAATATACAACAAGTTAACCAACCATAATGTCCATATCAATCACCATCAGAACAAAATAAAATTCACAAATATATTATATAGTCCCCACACAAGCCAGGTCCCACGTTGACAGCGCCAAATGTAGCGGTCCCAGTTTGCTCAGTCTAGGGGGTGGGAAGGGTAGGTGTGGTTTTCACAAGTTAACGGCGTAGTAGAGTTAAACTGTTTAACGGTACTATCCGAGGGCGCCACCTTGTTTCCAGTAGTAGTGTGGTAGGAGAACGGAGTCCAGAACAAGGAAAAGACCCGTTACTGAATGATGTTGTAAAATTAATGACCTTATAACCAACCAAAGTAAGAGTGAGTTAAATACAAGGTAAATTTAAGAAAAGGAAATACATGTAAGAAAGCTAAACTCATTCAATGTAATCATTAAGTTTAGAAAAATTCTAAGAGCCTGTTTTTTTTTATATTGCACAAGAAACATTTATCAAATGAAATATTTATTAAAATTATGTAATTTTACATTTCATATCATGGAAAAAGGTTTGATTAACATTTCTGTATTTGGATCTCAACAGTCTGAGGGTACAGGTAACTGAGCAAACTGGGACCGCTACAACCCCTACGTCTTCATTCTCCAACACCTCCATTGCAATGATAAGGAATATCATACGCGTCGTCGCTCACGAACATACTGTAATTATACACGTTATACATTAAAGTTCAGGCGGTATAATTGATTTGATTAAATAATGATCTAATGCAACATAAAAAAAAATAGTTTCTATAATAATCTACGAGAAATAGTGGTAAAATGAAATAGACTTTTTGGAGATCTTATGCGGAAAAAGAATCATTGAAGATAATGTTATCACTGATTACAGTATTCGTACGAAAATTACCTGAAGAGAATACCATTTTGTATTAATAAAAACTTCATTTCCTCAAGGAAAAAACAACTAAGACCATATTATCCCCTTAAATTATATTTCATTAAAAAATTAAAATAAATATTGTAATAATTTCATATTTCAACCTTCAGTCATTTATTTCCAGATTAAAATATTTAATACCAAGGTTACATTAACTTATGCCACATTTAATACCTGCAACTCCTCTTGGAGCAATAATAATTTCAATTGTTTTTGTCACCGGTAAAATTAATTTGAAAGAATTTTAAATGTTTCTCTTTTAAATTTGTTGATATTTTACAAATATTTTCCATACCAAATTCGATTTTATTGCCTTAACACACTATTTTGTGTGTTCATTGAAACAAGTTCAATTAAGTTATGTTTTATATTTGCTAAGGATACAAACAGGGTTCCATTTTAATACAGCAAAAGAACAGAATAAGTTATAAAAATATACTGGATTATCTAAAAACTATTCGAAAATGTAATTTGTATTTTAACAAACAGTAGGTTGTGTGTGTGTCATGTGGAAGGATTAATTCACCGTATACGAGTAAAACTATGTATAAATGTTAGAAACCCCGTCTGCCTCTTAGATACGTGCGCATGTGGCCAATAGAGTTCCAATGAAGAGATCCGTGCATCCACAAATCCAATACAAGTGACTGGTGGAAACTCGAGGTCTTGCGTTTTACATTTTATAAGTGCATAATATCATTTCGAGCTCAGTGAAACTGTCTACCAGTCGCCATGGCGCGGTGGCAAAATAGTGATGTCGGAATGCGTGTTTTACGAATAAATATGCGTGAGTTGTATGACATATGTAACTGTAGAATTTTGACGCGATTACAAAATTGTGTAAGTACAATTAAAAATGGTATGGACTGCAATACAAAAAACAGGATAATTTTTATTAGATTTTTAAAATTATCATGTAAAATGTAGGCTGTGACAAAGTGTACGCGATAAAATCAGTTCAAGTTAATATTACGTAAGATATGACACATATCTTGCTACAGCATACATTGTTATACTTTCACTGCACTATTAGTCATGTACAGACCGTATCATAGTCTGGATAGTAGTGAAATACGTCTATCGCAGTCGGTGTGTTTAATCTATGATTCATCTCTTGTTACAGAATACATTGTTAACACTTTCACTGCACCATTAGTCATGTACAGACCGTATCATAGTCTGGATAGTAGTGAAATACGGTCTATCGCCAGTCGGTGTGTTAATCTATGATTCATCTCTTGTTACAGAATACATTGTTAACACTTTCACTGCAACACTAGTCATGTTACCGAAATTAGGACAGCCCTTGGATAGTATTGAAATACGTCCATCGCAGTCGGTGTGTGTTAATCTATGATTCATCTCTTGTTACAGAATACATTGTTAACACTTTCACTGCAACACTAGTTTATGTACCGACTTTAGGACAGCCTGGATATTAATGAGCTGGTTCCATCTCAGTTAATGTGTTAAATTATTTGATCCTTTGATTAGTCTGTATAATAAAAATATAACATGACACATAAATTTTAATCGAATACAAACATCGTGATATAAGTATTGAGTTGGTAAAGCTATTTTTTTCACTTTTAATGTTTTATTTTCAAGTAATGATGATTTGCCCTAACGTTTAGTTTTCCCAAAAAATCAGTTAATTATTAAACTCTTTATCATCTGTAATTAAAAAGAATATATGATTAAAATACGCTAAGTTATAAGTTATAACTTCTAACTGGGAAAGTTTTAGATTATTGCTGAAAAAATCAAGCTGTAAATTTACTAACTGAGCTTACTGAAATGTTAGTGACCTTTAAAATACTCACTTTCTACCAGTTAGTTACCTCAAACTACGTTGATTTGACTTGACAAGACTTCAAAATTCGGAGAATCAACAATAAATTCGGGGAAATTGAACAAGAATCATCATACAATATTGAAAATCAATATTCGTAGCCTCATAACAACTACCTATTACTTTAAATGCTTTCACCATGTTATTTTAAAATTTAAATGAAATAGATGTTATTTATTAACTCTCCACTAACAATTTCATGGCGAAGAGGATAGTCTGTCAGAAGTTTTGTGTCGCAACTCTACCTCAACTCCTACTATTTATTATACATTGTTTAGAGTTAGTCCAAAATGTAGTTATGACTATTAGTTGAACCATTAGTTTTATGATAGAGGTAAATCAATTATCATTTCTTAGGCATTTGCCATGAAATCATTTGAAACACTACTGTCTGGTCTTCATTTCAATGCATCCAATATAACATGTGGAAGACATAGTTTTTGTTTATAACTGTTTTGAAATCTATGAAATTAGGGTATTATTTTATATGGCCCATATTATATGAGTATATTCATTGTTTGGTGGGCTTATTTGGAGATCACATAAAAGTATGAATTGTGCAGATATATTATTATTACAGATCTTTTCACTCACACACGTTTTTGTTTACACGATTTAGTTCAACTTCTTTACAACTGTACGAGTATTCATTTAGTACTTTATACTCCAACTTTCGGTTACAAATTACTTTTTACCTCTCGATTCCCAGTATCTCAATCATGATTTGAAGTCTAACATCCACTATGATTAAGAAACTACTCAACTTTAACCAAGTCACATTATTGGGAATGTACATTTTTTCACAACCCTGAGAATGTACAATATGAGTTACGTTTACTAAATAATTATTTTAAATTATAGTCTACTATATATTTCCATTAATTATAAATTTTAAAATTTGATGGTTGTATAAGGGAAACAGTATAATTAAATGTTATTTAAAATTGAATCACACACAAAGATTATTCCGCCGGGACTCGAATCCAGATCTTTTACTTGGTGGGTGAACATACTACTGGAAAATTATGATTTAATTATTTTCTACTTATTCGTTTCTTTCACATCTGAGTTTTAATAACATGATTGGAAGACAAAAATGCCTGATCTATTAGAATACATTAAATTTTTTTAATGGCAATAGCCTAATTTAATTTTGTAAAAGACTGGTTCACAAAAATCACTTGTTTCTTTGGGCCATCAAACTTTTATTATTTTTAATTGTTAATAGGATGTATTGTACTGTATACTTAACGTTTAACAAAGTGTTAAAGTTCTCACATTTCATTAATCCCCAACAAAGTATTCTTCAAAGAATAATAGGACTTCGGACAATTTCCCATCGTTATATCTCAAAATACATGACACTACTTTCTAAAATGTGGTCCTTTGCATTTCAGCAAACCTTCATCTCAAATATTACACACTAAATACTAGGCTAACCACAAAATGTATTTCAAAAACACTTTATTCTAGATATTTCATATAAAAGCAGCCACCCAAGTTGGAAAAAGGCAGTATGTTATGATTTTATAAAGTATGCTAGAGCAAAACTAAGGTAGCTTTTTAATTCTCGCAACATCAACACCAAAATTATTCTCTTACACACTTTTATCAATAATATTTAGAAGCGGTGGCCGTAAAAAAGTTCTCAGTAACATAGCAGCTGTACGAGTGAATATAATTACTGTCAAAAATATATAAATAACTAATTAATTTTCTCTAACCCAAGTGTTCATAAAATACATTTTTTTAACAATCATAAAAAAATTTTTCAGTTCGGTCGGCCGTATATTTCTCAGTATATAATCACATCTAACCTTTTGTTATATAAAGGTTTAATGTATTTCGTAATACACTTGCCATCGTTTATACTTGTATTTTATGAAATTCAAAATACTATGTTTCAAATATTAATATTCCTCATTCTCATGTCTAAAAACTTGGAATTTATTGTCTAGGAACAAAAGTCAAGGACAAGATGGCTGCCTTAACTCACTCCCGCCCGGCTACTTCCTTACTGTATCATTGTTTCAGTTGAAGCGCCATGATACCACCGGAAACGCCTGCATTGATTCTGTATTTTAGTGTACCACTTTCCCTGGTGTAGGTGTGACGTCGTGTTGTTTTTTTGCTCTTAATTTCTGTGCAGTAACAACTCCTGGGATATTTTCCC
>NW_025780707.1:0-25741 GCF_021130785.1 Homalodisca vitripennis
TGTAAGAATTGTTAGTAACATAACAAACTTTTTCATTCTCTTTTCTTCGTCAGAATCTCACAACGCACAATAGATCTGTCTCGCGTAAAATACTTTTTACAAATAATTTATCCCAATCTAACAACCAAAAAGCGTGATCTCTTATACATTCCTTTGATAAAATCGTTGTTGTCTTAACAAACGACTTGTTAAAATATACAATGTATATTCCAATTGGCCAGTATAATGATATTATGTCTTCAGTTGAAGAATTTCAAACATATTAAACAATGACATTTTGCATAAAAGACCTTGAAATAATCCAAAATAATATGTCAGAGTTGTATGTGGGTGTTTCTTTTTGTTTTCAATAGTTTTATGTTTGTAAAAATCGGAATAGTAATTTTCCCTTTATTTATTCTAATTACTTTAATTTAACAGTCTCCTATTCACAATTCTAACATATTAAATTTGTAAATAATTATAAAAATTTGATTTAAGTTGTCTTGTAATAAACTGCGTTATAAAAAAAAAAACGACAATTTCTGGACGGTACTTAGAAGTTACTCTGAATTCCGTTTTTGGCATTTTAAGGAAAATGATTCTTATACGGTATATTAACATTAGCTGTTAGGAATAGACAAAGGCCTACAAGTATGTTATACATTATGTTTTTGTCCCTGTGGTTAGAATTTTATTAATAAGTGGACTCAAAAAACTGTAAGTGATTATATTATGGACGATGTTCATGTTGTTTGAATGGACTGATCTAGTAGAAAAACCTTTTTTATTTGTAATCAGAAAACATTGTTTTAGCTAAATTTATATTTATTCTCTTTCATTCCCTCTAAAACTTCTAAAAATTATACTCTTTCGCTGGATGAAAAATCTCGATTTCTCTTCTTCCTGGGAAATAATTCTTTGTACATCATAGACAAAAATATCCTAAATAGTTGAATACTAAAATAAAATCATTTCTTTTTATCTCAGTAGTTGAAATATAAACAAAGACAATTGCACTGAAAAATTTATATCTCGGCAGAGTTAGTTCCATAATTTCCATTTATAATAAAAAATCTTTCTATATAAATGAATGAAGAGTATAATGCCAACTGTTACAAGTTCTATAATAGAGGAGAAATTATTGATAAAAGATATTTAGTTTGTAGAGATTGTAAATTAATTTTGTATAAAAGACCTAAACCTAAGAAAAGAAAAAAAACAAATTAACACATTTGAATAATCTGCTTAGAAAATTGCAACATGGAGATAAAAAACAAACAAAATTTGTTCCAGAATTTAGAAAAAAGAATGAAAAATCCGAAATATCTATTGTAAATATTGAAAAAAATCAATATGTTATTTGATGAATTAATCAGATTTGTTGGTATAAATACACAGATTTATTATGAAAAGATATTACCTGTATTTTTTAATTATCTGGATGTTGAGTTTGTCCACGATTTTAAGCCAGACATCCTCGATGACTTTATAGTACACTTAGAAAAGATAAATAATTAACCTCGTCAAACAATGAAGATGTTGGCAATTCCCTCGACTTCTCGAGTGATTGTAAGCAAACTCCATCATTTCCGTTTATAAGTTTTTAAAAATATTTCAAAGATTTATAGTTTATTCGTAGCAGATTTGACATTTGCAATAGATTTGGCAACATTTCCAATACATTGATTCTAAGGAGATTTAACATTAAAACTGCTTAAGAAAGTAGATGCAAACAGCTATAGATTCGGTTATTTTTCTTTCGTGATTCCTCAGATTCATTTATGGTTCACTAGAGTAGATATATATGCCGGTCCTGGATTGCTTTTGGAGACGGACGGATGTAGATTCGGTAAATTTTTCATTGAGATTTGCTGTGTTATTTCTCATTTATGGTACATTGAACCGGACTTTACCGTGATATTTGGTCGGCTCTAAAAGTGGTCCAGGACCGGCATATATATTGTATATATATATATTATATATGTATATATATATACATATATATTGTATATAATATATATACATATATATTGTATATATATATATATATTGTATATATATATACATAAATATTATATATATTTTACATATTATAATATGCAATATTATATAAAATTTATATATAGTATGATAAATTTATATAATATTTATATATTTGTTTTATGTGTGTGTATAAATATAATAAAATAAATCAACAAAAAGCTCCAGCGGAGCAAATACTTTTTGTGATTTTATGTTTATGGAAATTATGTAAATATATATATATATATATATATATATATTATATACTCACGTGAGGCTGATAGCAAACATTTAATTGTTATAAAAAACTCACTGAAATGGGAGTAAACGTGGAGATTGTGCGGTGTGAGTGTGGGAAAATTATGTGTTCCCTCACATTTCAAATTTATAAGAGAAACAGCGTTACAATGGAGAGTTTTCAATCAATTGTTAAATAAACTTGAACTTTAAAAAATGTCCTCCTTTCTTAAATTAAGATATTTTTCTTTATAAGAATATGTTTTATGTGTTTTATGTTTAGAAGTTTAAATTTCCGCTAATAAAACTAGTTTAAAGAATCACGAGATATTGTAACTTTTTTTCTAATTCAAGAAAACCCCGCCGCCTCTAATAATATATTATTAGAAAGTAGAGAAAGGGAAAACTATGGGTTTGTTTATTCAAAACTACGCAACTAATCATTGGCGCTTTTATGTGCCAGCTTTACCATATTTACCATTTTTAATTTAATGTGCAATTAAAAAATAACAAACATAAAATGCCACTCGTGGGTCTCCTCATGTATTATGGCCTGGAATGAAATGAGAGTGTGTAATACGGAACGATACGGTTTCCAAACGATCGCCTGAGGGAGCCATTATGAAGCTTTTTGCAGACATCATATAATTTTTCCCGTTCCATTTCCCACTTTGTCCCAGTCAATATTTCCCGCGTTTCTTTTATATTAATACAACGGACAGCCTTTTTTAATTTTATAGTAACATCCTCTTTCGTCTCAGGTACTCTTAAACGTTAGAAATAAAAAAATTTGAGTTTCAGTGTAACGTTCATAAAATTATTGTGGGAATTTTTTTTTTAAGTGTATCAAACTAACACAAACTACAATTATTACCAATAAACTAATGGGATAGATCATTATTATGGAAATGGTAAACATTCGTTGTATATAATAACGAAATAAATGTCTCAGATACGTTATCCTTCAGTTAACAATTACTACGAAACTGGCATAGGAAAAAGACTATATGAAAAATATATGCAGTATATTCTGATTTAACTATGAATGGATAGTAAAATAAATATTAGTGTATTTATAAAAAAAACAGGAAAGGCATTTGCTTGACACAAGACATTATTAGTTGTATCGTATAAATTATATGAGTTAATGCATCACAGTTAGGATTGTAAAAATACCCTACCTCGGCTTATCGCTATGACGGTATTGGTTGTATATATTACCTGCAAGAGAGTTATTGATGTGGCTGAATATAAGACGTCATAAAGGTCAATATATCACAGTTAGCTCTTTGACAACCGCTAACGAATGGCTCGACGCAATGAAATGAATAGTTTTGGCGTATACGAGATAGATGCTAACAGAGTTATTTCAGTGAATAAAATATGTCCTGTTGTGAGTCAATACAATCACAGGTTTTTGACAGTATTCTGCCTCTAGCTTATCACTACAACAATATTGGTTGTTACGTATATTATCTGCAGAGAGTTATTGCTGTAGCATAATTTATGACGTCGTGCAGGACACTACATCACATTTAGCTTTTCGGAATTTATTTACAGTTAAACTTCAGCTTGGTAAAATTACAGTTTACTGAGAGTGTATTTACTGTATAAATATTCTACGAATGCAGTTTATAAGAATATTTGATAACGCTGGAATATAAATTAGTTTAAATCTTATGGAAACTAAGCTTTTCGGAATTTATTTACAGTTACCTTCAGCTTGGTAAAATTACAGTTTACTGAGAGTGTATTTACGGTATTAAATATTCTACGAATGCTAGGTTTTATAAGAAATATTTTGATAACGCGGAAAATACAAATTAGTTTAAATCTAATCAGTTATATATACACAATAACCTAGGGACATAATTCTAATGATTATAAAATAATAGACGAATCTGTGACTGCAGATCGAACAGTTTTATTTTAAGACGGATTAATAATGGTATTAATTTTTGGTAAAAGGTTTATAAATTCTTGGAAACATCTCGATCAGTTTAAACCTTTTTTTTAGTTTCAATATGTTGTTACTCCCCTAGATTACCGTACCAATACTTTATCATAGATTTTCAATAGAAAATAAAATGTTTCTTTTTAACATATAATATTCAAATAAATATTAAATTTCTTTGCTATTCTACTACCTAACTATATTTATTTCCTTTGTGTAGTAATATTTCAGACATTTGCCATTGTTATTAAAACCAACACTACTTTTCAAAAACTGGAAATCAATTCTCTTCATTCAGTGGGCAAAACACTACGTCAAAACTTTGGTTCAGCAAAGTTACATTGTACACAGAATTAATTTATGTCTTCCCGCTGATCTGGTTTCCAATCTGAAACATTCTTTTGCAACAGATCATCAGTCTCTTCTTTGAATGTTACGTTCTTGTATACAATGTACAGAGTATGTAAGAACAAAGGTAGGAAACGTAATTGGCTTGGGAAGAATACGTTGCTGCGGATTTTAAATTTGATGCCAATTATGACATTAATATTCGATCCGATTTTCATACAGAACATTAGAAAAGGTTGTGTTTCCGAGTGATAATAAAATAAACATACTCAGTTGCTGGTTTTTGTAACTTTTATTTTTTCACTTTACGTAAAAGGTGTCTTCTAAAAGATTTTTTTCGATCCTGAATACTCTAAACACGAACATAAAATAATAAAAGACGGTTGTACAGAAATGTATTTTACTGTATAGATCTCCAATACGCAGGAATATAACTGTCACATATTCAGTTGATATGGAAAACTGGTATGAGAGAGTGCAGTAGATTAGTTAATGTGGCGGTTCTGGCTCACTTTTGGGACAGTCATAAAATTAATGGAAAATATTTTTTTAAAGGATAATTAAACGAATCTTTAAAATTCAAACAGTAAATCAAGAATGAAAAATTAACCGAATCTGTTCGTCTCCAGGATCCCCATATATCTACTGACCATAAATGAAAAATCACGAATGAAAAATAACCGAATCTATAGCTGTTTGCTTCTACTTTCTTAGGGTGTCAATTGGAAACTTAATTCACATCTGCTTCGATTCAATCTATCGGAAATGTTGTTGATTCTGCTACGAATAAACGAAAAATCTATAACAGTTGTAGTTAAATCTGCTTTAATCAATCTTTGCTAGAGGTATCAATGTAAAATCTATTGCCAATGTTCCCATATCTGTTTCGAATAAACGGAAATTCTGTGGTAAATATATTAAATATCTTAAATAAAAAAGCTCTGAAATGGATCATGGTAAAACATCAAGAACCCATCTACAAAATTTTACAGGCAATTTTTTTTTTCCTACTAATATTGTTCTGTTCTCATCCGGTCATATGATAAAAAATTTCATCAGAGTGGACAACAACAAACATAACAAATCGCATTTATGCAAACGAGCAGTTATGAAAATCCATATTATTGGATAAATTATATCGTTCTTTTGAAACCAGTAAATATTTCTGTTCAAACTCTTTGTTGTATCAATGACATAAATGGGGTCCTTATTTGCTATAAAATTCTTTGGGATTGTAATACATTTCCATATTTTTGTTAGTTTAAACTTTCTTAAAGGTCTTGATACATCTGATACATAATTCTGAAAAGAACCTCTGGAAATGTTTAAATTTTGTATATTCATCTGGTGGATAAATAAGAAACTCAGTTCAAATTTTACTCTGATATTTTTCACATTCAAAACTATCGAACTTTGGAAGGATTTTTTATCGTGTTTATCTATCTTGTTTGAAAAACCACAATTCAATAAATGAATCTTAGGATTGAAAAATATTTCTATAAATATTTGTGATTACTCGAAACGAAATTAAGTTGTTATTCCAGTAATACCTTTTTGCTCAATTACATTGCCAATCTAGAAAATTAAACATAATGTTTTGACTTTTTGTAATTTCATCAATCAATCTAATTTTACTCGCTTGTTTTATAATCAATCATACGGAAACTCTAAAGGAAAAAACTCGTTAATTGTAATTTTGCCATCAACTGGCATTATTCATTTCCGAGTTTTTTGGTATTTAATATCGCGATCATCATTCTTCAGGCTCTTTATGAAACACTAATGTTAAAAATCCACCTTTATAGATTGGAAAAATTTACATTTTTCAAAGGAATTCCTAAGCCGAATTGTGCTAAATTTACCGACCGCTTCAAATTGTTCTCAAATTTAAAAGTTTATTCAAAACTGTTTGAAAATACATCACTTTTGGGTAATAAGGACATGGTTCCTTTAATTGTACGTAATTAGACCACAATTTTCGATTTACTTCTATCAATTTTTATTGTGTTTTTCTTTACTTCAATTTTAGGAGAATAAAAAACGGCAACGGAAATTATCAATCAATCTGACATCAATTGTTCCAAGATATGCTTGACCATTCTTGTTTTTGTTAAAGTTCCAGGAAATATTTGAGAAAACTGGAATGTTAGGACGAGAAAAAATTATTCTCCAAAATCAATTATTAAACTCAGGTTCTAAGGTTGGTTATTCGGTTCATTCAAAATGTTGTTTACTAATTGAGATAGAAATTTTTTAAACTCTGCCCTTTCAATATCGCACTGAAATTACTTTTTTGTAGTCCCACCGTTCTAATAAGGAGAAAATTTCAAAATTCTTCTAGTACGAAAATTTTAATCATCGGATTAAGTCGATAAGAAAAGATATAAACTTTAGTCATTTATTAATGAATCTACTTCGTCATATTCGGGATTTTCTGCTTTATAAATTTTAGCAATTTTCGGCCAACCATATTTTCACATAACACAAATTTGCCACAGGATAGTAACCGGCACTATTCGTACTAATGTCTGTTCCAATCAAACCTGAATCTTTAAATTTCTTCAAAAAAATCCTGTAAGGGGTGTGCTCAACGTGTTGATAAAGGCAAAAGAAACAGATGTGTTTGTTTAATATAAAAAAAATTTAATATTTTCTTTTATTTAGATTCTTATGGGGGACAGATTTTTGATAGTTTTGCCAATGTTATACCAATTTAACTTATTAAAGCTACCAATCGCAATTCATATCTTCGGAAATTAATTCTATATTTTAAGAGACCAATAAATCATTTACCAATGTTCTTTTTTCAAAATTTCTTTCGTGTTGCATTATAAAAAGAATCGAAAGCACTGTAAATGTCCCACCATTCCTCTATTTATTACGGAAAAAAAATTGCAAATCAGAGTTTTTTATAAATTGGCTCTTTTTAGTGTTACCATTCCAGCACATTTTCCAGAACATACTCATAACTCCATTGATATTTTAGCGTTAATATTTTATATCCATGTTGTTGCAGTTTTTGCCCTTACACCTCAGGACAATATATGAGCGCCATTTATTTAGGGAAAAGTTATTCGTGCAATAAACTCCTGCGGATAATAACCCTACTTCATCAATTCTTTTACTCTAGTTCTTCCTGAAAAACTTATTAATTTTGTGTTTCTAATTTATTTAAAATTTTATCAGTCCTTTGAAATCACTTGTATCTTGAACAAATTTATGGAGCACTATTTTTCAAAAGGTTTTTGGATCGGCATACTAAAACTTAACTTATCAAAACAGACTGTATTGAAATTGTTTGTAATTTTTCAATTTAATTTCCGTTCACAATTTTCTATAGATCTTTTATTTCCTGGCTTCTAACTTTTTTCATAGACTTCTGTTGTGAAAATCTTTAACATTGCTGTTTATGATTCTCATAATTATGTTTTAGTTCATTAAAAAATTTTAATATGATCTTTCGAATTGATTCTTTTTACGGTATTAACATCAAGCCTGGGAATAAATTCCCTTACTAATGCTGCCATAAGTCTTTTCTCCATTAAAATTACTAAAGCATTTTTTAATATTCGGATACATGTTACAATCAAACAATATCCGATTGTTTTTCTGATACTTTTAGCGGCGAGTTTTAAATTTTTTTTTTAACAAACAAATCTAATCATGTTTTTCTCAGTACCAAGGTTCGAACACCAGGACAATTCTTTTTTTGACTTAGCCACCTAAACTAACTATAAATTTCTTCTTTAACTTTGAATCGCTTCAGTAAATTTTATCAGCTTTGTCCTCGATATTGAGGACATAAATTTGTAAAATATTTTTTGCCACTATCTTTAAATTCTTTTTTCAATTGTTTTTATTTTATTAGTAACTTTATTTGAAACTCATGATAATTTGCAAAGGTTTTTTTTTTTATTCATTATTCTTGCCTTTAAAAATCTTTCCAAATCTCGACAGCCAAACATATCTGAGATCTGGAAGGTTTTGTAATAAATTTTACAAATACTTGTTATCTTAAACTTCATATCTCAAAACGTTTCAAAATTCAAAAAACTAGTATCTACATTTTGAATACTTTCATGTTTTTAATTTGTGTTCCTAAATACATTCAAAAAATATTTTGTGAAGTCCATATTTATTAAGTAATTAATTTGTTAACAACTTATTTCAAAATCTTTACCATCAGTCAACTCATTCAAAACAAAAAACTACATTAAAACATGGACCACAAATTGGGCGGATCTTTATAGTCCTTGAATTTGAGAATCATTATCAATAAAGGTTTGATTTTCAAAAAAAATAATTATCAATTCTAACGGTGGTTTGTCCTTAATTCTGTACATAACGAATCAATAATAATATGCGATTCTTATCAGTTTTTATAATAGCAAATAATCCAATGCGTTCCTCACTTCCTATAATCAAGTCTAAATTTCACAATCTCCCACATTCAAATTTTCTTTAACATTTTACAAGGTAGTGTTGATACTCCTCCCTCCCTTAAAATCCCAAAATCAATCCCCCCCCCCCCCTCAATGAAAATTATCCTTCTAAAATGTTTAAAAATATTTTTGCAGATTTCGCTTCCCCCAATTCCCACGAATGTTAAATGGTTTTGATTTCAAAATTTTTTTAATGTTTAGATTTCAACGTAAATTCAAAGTTTTTTATCATTTAAATCCAGAATTCCTTGTAACATCTTCTAACTCTTTATCTAAACCAAATTTTAAAATGTTGTCGAAACAATATGAATCACGTTCCTTTTTTAACGATTTGGAGCGAGCTTTACGAAACATAAGGAACAAACATTTTTAACAAACTGGAAATATTTTCTCCAAAAATAATCTAATAAATCTTTCAAAAGTTCCAGCCATTTTTATGTTCTTTCAAACTGATTATAAGAAAATTCTATTCTGGTTCCTTTATTGTTTTTCTTATGTTTTTCGAGTTTTATTATATTTGTCTATTTGGTTAACAAATATCTATGCCATTTTTTAGTATGCTTATCTAATTTTAAATTGAATACTAACAGGGTATCCTCTTCTTTAAAGGCGGGATGTTAATTTTTTCTACTTTCCAGAGTTTTACTGAAATTTAACGTTTTCAACTCCATTTATATAGCTAAAATTTCAAGTTCGTCTTCGATTCCCATGTCCTAGTTTTCTTTTTTAAAACATTGCTCCAGCTGTTGGAAATGCAGCAAATCTATTCAACCTACACTAGCATTTTTTGATTAAAAATCTATCCATTGCCTGTATCTTGAAAATTTTTATCTGCAATATGCCTAGAATTTGTGTCTCTATGTTTTTGCATAAAAATATCGTTGCTCCAAATGCAGCTTGATACTAATTTATTCACAACCACTGGATCTTCCCTCTTTTTAGTTCTTTGTTCAACACTTAGTTGTAACCAGGCCCAGATTATTGATAGCTCTGGTACGGTGTAATTCTAAAAAGGTAAAATTGGTTTTGATAAAATCATTCAAAAAGTCCACTAACCTTTCAATCAAAATTGGGAAGAACTTATTTGAGGCAAAATTCGTTTTAAATATTTTAATTACCATCAGGTTTTTTCAATCAATTCATCCAAGTTTCTTCGATATAAAATCTTTTAATTGCTTTCTTTTCGTTTTAAAAATTGTTATTTTCCAGCCTTTTTCTTGAGCATAAGTATAATTAATAAATTCCGTCAAGTTTTTGTCAAATCAAGTCGATATATCTGTAATTCAATCTTATTATCTCTGTATTTTCTCACAGACACCTGATCCTTTCGATTTGATCTTTATTTCCCCAAATTTCCTTTTAATTAAATTCATATATGTTTTAACCTCTACCTTGACTTAGGTTTTTTATAGTGGACTGGAATCAGCTTATTTTTGGATAATTGGAATCAGACTTCCATAAAATTTCAGTATAGTTTTTGTTAAATTCTTCTTCAGTAATATAAAATCGTTTTTTTGGAACATCCATTGTCTGTTACTAATCTCCATAAACCTTGAGTTCCTTCATATTTTACATTATCAAATAATTATATCATTATGATCACAACAATTTAACGTGGTAAAATATTCTCCAATTCATAAACACTTTATCTTTTTTATCATATTTCCCAATACAAACCAAATTTATTCATCTTTATGCTCTAGGAAGGAATATTTTTATACCAATTTCGCCAATTATTATAATCCGTTGTTCCCCAGGGACTTTGATTGGTTCAACTATTGTAGACTATCTTTCAATGATTCGGGGTTCCTTAAATGGTTGTAGAAGAATGGTAGTAGTTTTTGGTAATTCAAATTCTTTCTACTTCAGGATTCTTGGAATCGAAATATCAGCAAATGTGTCTTTACAACTGGAACCAAATCCATCCATATTTTTTATTTTGATCTTAAAACATTTTCAATTTTTACCTTCAAACATTTTTAATTGCAGAAGTTACAGGTTTTGATTAATTTTTTGAAGAAATAGCTTGTTCTTTTTCATCGAGTCTGATCTGTTCTTTAAAATTCCTTTTGATTAATTTTCTTTTTTTATTTGATCAAGTTGTTTTTTTTTTTTTCTTCCGCTTCATCAGTAAGTTTACGTTCACCACTTATTTAGAAAAAAATTATGAAAACGTGGAACGTGGGAAAACTGTGAAACGTGGAAACGTGGAGAAAACGTGAAACGTGGAACGTAAAAACGTGAAACGTGGAACGTGGAAAACGTGACAACCTGGCAACGTTTTAACCGTGGAAAATCGTGAACGGTGGGAACGTGAAACAAGTGGAACGTGATGGGAACGTGAAAACGTGAATACGTGGAACGTGTGAAAAACGTAAACGTTGGAAACGTTAATAAAACGTGAACGAGAATTTACACCTTTTTTAGTTATATTCATAATGTAAATAAAAAGTAAAGATATGTATAAAATAATTATAAACAAATACTTTATCGGTTTTAGAATTTGTCCAGACCACAGAGTAATTCATTTATTATTAGAAAATTTATTCAAATAATTTACTATTTTTAGAGCTTCAAAAAATTAGGGAAAAAGAGTGAATAGGTTAAAAAATTCCGTACTAGTCTTCTTTCCAAATTATTTACCAAATATAAACCCATTAAATTGATCAAAACGCCAATATCAGAACCAACATTAATTTATTGTAAATTCTTTTCTAGTGTATGTTTGGGGGGTGGGGGGATGATCTTGTTTACCCAAATTACATAAGCATATTCAAATTATTTCTCTATAACTTGTTTATTCAATCTTTGAAAAGCATTGAGAAATGATAAATGCCAAGGAGATATTTTTATTGACGAGACATTAACGAAATATTTCCTTAATAACGTCTTGATTTTCATAAAATGACAATCATCGAAAAACGATTAAAGATATTTGGTTTACAATTCGCTTAATTGAAACTATTGTCCTCATTAAGCTATTATAAAAAAAGTGATATTTTTTTTGTTTAAGTATTTTTCTCAATAATTTTCAAATCTTTGTTTGTAATTTCGTGTATGCCAATCTTGGTTCTAAAGATTTACCTAAATAAACATATAAATTTGAAATGGAAGGAATCAACCTATTGTAAATATAAATTCAATAAATAAAGGTTGTTCTTTCCACAATCGACTCTGAACCCAACAATTTAACAATCTAATAGGTTGATCTTTTTCTTGTTTTTTTCCTTCCAAATGTTTTGTTACAGTTTTATCCTGATTCTTTTGTTGCCTTAAAACTTTCTCCATTTAAATAGCAAAAATGTGGAAACTATTCAAGTTGACTTCAGGAAAGGACTCTAAGATTAGTTTTTAAACTTAGAACATCCTATTCATTTATAGAGAAGGATCAAATTATTTTATCGGTTTAACGTGGTTTTTATTCTAATAAGTTTTGTATTTATAAATATTAGTGAAAGTTCTCCTTATTGTATAGGTGTTTTGTGAGAAGAACATAACCTAAATATCTAGTGGTGTACACAAAGGGATACTTATATCCTTCGATCAAATAAAAAATTCCCTTTAAAAAATCTATCTGAAAACATTCAAAACCAATCAGATAAAATTCTTTAAACTTTGACGAAAACAAGTTTGAAATGCAAAAAAAATCTCTCTAATAAAATTCAAATAAAATCAGCCAGTAAGAATAATGTTTCAGTAGATTTATTAGGGTTTGTTCAAGAAACTATTAAACCAAATCAGGTATATTTAGGAAATAAAACGCCAAAATTTAGACTGTTCGATATAATTGAAGTACATTGTAATCTCGTTGAACCTAGTTTTGAAAATTCATTCTGTACATCTTCACAAAGAATCTGAAATTTTATACACTTTTTTCCCAAATGTTGCTTACGGTTAGAAAATCAGTGAAACCCGAATGAAATCGGTTATATTCCAATTAGAAAAAAGTATTAAAAGAATTCAAAAAAATCGTTCTAACTATACAAGACTCTGAGGGAAATTTATTAAATCATGAGAGTAAAACAGCTATTTATTTAAGATTACAAGTTACTAATTAAACTATAAAACTTTCCAAATTATGATATTTTGTTTGTAAATGTCTTTTAAGATTTTAGAATTGTTGAATTTCTCTTCCGCATACGCAATGAACTGGTCTAGCAAAGATGTCTCTAATACATTCTTTACAATATGCTTGTTTTTTGTCTTTACTATAATGGTGATTATAAAATTCTGAAATATTCTTAACTTTTTTACACCGTGTGCATTCTTTCTCTTCCAAGGATAAGTTTTCCATTTTAATCAAATAATTCTTTTCTATATTTCGTATTACAATCCTTACCAATAATAGGTATAATCCATCTTTTCTACTCTTATCTTGAGAAAACTTCGATAAATCTTTAAATTCTTGACACATGGAACATTTTTTTTGGGCCTCCATTTATATAGAAAATTTTTTTTATAACTTTGGCTTTCTCAATTTATATTCGTAAAAACTTCCGGTTATTTCTTCATTATTTAAATCTTTTATGCTATAAGGTATCTGGATCTGTGTTATTAATCTGATAAATGACAAAGATTTCTCTTGACCAATTGTTCTTACGTTTGTTCGAAAATGTTTGTTTTTTAATAACAATTCTTACATGATCATTGACTTTAAATTTAGTTTTCGTGTGAATTTCTGGTGGAATATACTTAAAAACTGTCTCTAATAACTCCTTTTCTGCATCTTTTATCTACATCTTTAGGCTTCATTTTAATTGTGCTATGAACAGTATTATTATAATTTGTGACTATTTTTTTAAGAATATCAATCCATTGAAAATTCTTATTAATCTCAAAAATTACTTTCATTCTCTGATTTTGAGTTCTGTTATATCTTTCAATAATGCTAGATTTTTCTTCATTCTCAGTATGATAAAGTTTTATGTTATATTTTCTTAAAACATTGTTAAATTCTTTATTTTTAAACTCTAAACCCTTATCTGTATGAAGAACATTTGGAGGTTTATGATTGATCTTTATAGCATCTTTTACTATTATCTTCAAAAGCTTTTGAAACATCCTTGCCGTTTATCTTTTAATCGCTTCTTTGACCAAGCATATTTTGAGAAAGTATCAATAACATTTAAAATATACTTGAATCCATCATTTTGATCAGAATAGTTAGACATTATTACTAAATCTGCTGCCCATAAACCGTCAATTCCTAACGTTACAATTTTTCTTTTTTTAAATTACTTTCGTGCGGGTGCATAAATTTCTTTAGCTTCAATCTCTATTTCCTGTTCACATACTGCAGTAATATATTGAAAAATGTTTATAATTAAAATTTGGCTGTCCTACACTGCTCTCCATGTATCATGCATACCTGTAGTTCGACACTAATCACGACACCGCTCGTAAGTACGGATATGGTTAACATTAGTCAATTTTACCATCCGACACTGGTCGTGAAAGTGCTCGCGAGTGCCCTTGCGTCTGTTTCCTCTATAAATCTTTACTAGTTGACACAAAACTTACTCAAATTCTTGTCAGTGTAAACGAACCTCTATAGGCCGACCTGTATAGTGCCTATAATACAGAGGGACTGCTTGAGAGACAGATCGTTTTGCAGTGAACCATCCATGGAATGGCTACACTCGTCGTTGCTTGACCCAGGTATATGTACATACCCGCAGCACCCACTATATTAAATATTTTATGTCCCTCATCATACAAACTATGCCTCTAGGTCATCTGCTTGCTCTCTGCTTGGTCATCTGGTCTTCTCGTGGAAGGGATTTTATAATCCAGAACAGATTTTAAAGACATCCAGGTTTACCAAAAGAGATATTTAATAAATTTATTCGGGAATAATAGATAAAACTGGCTAAAATATGCGATAAATATGACAGTAAATTTCCATATCAAAAAGTAATGAAAGAGCCTACTCTTCTCGGTTCAAGATTTAAAACGTTTAAGAAAGCTGAAAAGGGATTTAAGTGGAGAAACAATTTATCGCCACTCTGAACACAAGACTGAGGCGGTGTCACGTCTCAGAGCTTGGAATGTGTTTGTTTCATTGTACGTTTTCAAGTTTTTATCAGTGAAATAAAACTGCGTAATCTGGTTAAAGCTTGATATTAAATCATAAAATATTTACTCATAGAGTAAATGTGTAATCTGTAATAATAATCAAAAATCTACTGATATAGCATAATTACTCTTTAAACTGTTTTAAAATAAAACTATTCAGATAACATTCCTTCTAAGCCTTGTATTTTTAAATATTTAATTATTGTTTAACAATATAACTTACTTCGTGATAAAAAGGTATGTAAAAACTATATTGAATCAGGAATTAATGGTCAGATAAAACTGTATCTAAATAAAATTTATTGAATATTACATTTTATTTAAAAATTAAATATTTTTGAAAAGGTTTGTCTTTTAAAACTACTTATATTCCACAATTTAAACAATTTAGTTGCACTAAATTTTTTGATTCTACTACTAACTCCTGTAGAGATACCTGAGAAGGAAATGGCGGGACATGTCTTAGTCATCACACTTTGGGAGGAGTAGGGCCGATTCAATCCCAGCATCTCCAGACAAAGAGAGCAGAGAGGACTCTCTTATGTCCAGGCTAGCAACTGTCTTTAAACACTTAAGGAGTCTTACCAACTCCAACAATAATCCGTAGTAGAGTAGACCCATCGATCTACAATTCCCTCCAACAGAGTAGAGTATTGGTAAATTATTTTAGCAATGCATTTTTTACGATTAGATGGCACAAAAACTGATTGCCATGTCTCGCATCTGATGTGATGGAAACAAACATAAAGTTATTCAGTGTTGTTATTACTATTATTATTATGTTAATATTATTTGGAAATAAAGAAATTCAACTTTTTTATGAATTTATTATTCCCATGATTCTTTACAGTATGAGAAGTAACTTACATTAAACAATATACTGCATTTAGTGTATATTACGGCACACTGTTTTGTTTTCAGCATAATTCTTTCACATAATGCAATATTATACTCTAAGTTCTAATACAGTAAGGTAGTAAAAACACAAAAAAAACTCTTTCAGCAGGTAGAACAAAAGCGAGCCCCATGTATATTCTGTTGAATTTATATAGCTTCCTCGGAGCTCAATTAATGTTTTAATAAAGCCGCAGTGGTGAAAATTAATAGGTGCAAACCTCAGTTTTCCATTACTGTCCGCAATTACCGCGGCAATTACCCTCACGTAATATTTCAATTCAATTAAAAGCGAAGAGTGGTGCTCTAGGTGCTTGCTTTACAGAAATTTTGGACTTTTTTATGTAATCTCACATCTACTTTAAAAAATCCAGAAAAACATAAATAGCCGTTTTATATTAAGAGAGTTTCATTTCGTTTTTTAGACTAAAAACGCTTATTAATGCTGCAAAAAATAAAATATAGGTACAGGTAATAGTTAAAAAACCCAATCCCACTAACTTCACTGATTCGTCAAGTTAGTGGAGGAGGGGGACAATCCAATATGGTGCATCCCCCGCAGCTTCCTTATCGGCCCCAAAAAACCCCTTCCCAAGTAGTCTAGACAAATAATTGAGTAAATCCACAACAACATCCTCAAAATATTGAAATAAAATTAAAATAACTAAATAGTTTAATTTTAGATGCAACAATTTTGTGCGTTTCTCCCTAGTACATGATGTAACTAAATCTACTACATAGAAATATCGTCAATAATAAATAATTCATTGCTGAAAGATATAAAGAATTTATTCTTCATCCATAAAATTGTAAGTATATTCTGTACTGTTACATGTTATAAAAACATATAAAACGTATTGTGCATTTCTGTTTTCGAAGTTATTATATTCAAATTGACTAACATAAATTATTATTTATAAGTTATATTAGTGAAAAATTGTTTTTGTTATGAATAATAAAATTGGTAAGCGATGAAAGTTCTAAACTAATAGTGTCATAAAAAATTAATACACTTCTTTAGGAAAATTTATAATCCAATAGAATAACATTTCAAAAACATCGTCATAGAAACATATAATTATATAATATTAAAACCTGTTCATGACTGAAGGTTTTGTAATTGATTACAAACTGTAATACTTAACTCCCATACACCACTGCATAATAATAGCAAACGTTAAGGGGGTCAAACAGCCAAACATAACAATTATGAAATATTAAAAAATAAAAGTTCATTCGCGTTTCCTACAAGGTAGAACACTTGTAATAACGACATATAGCGACTTTCATGCAATGTTCGTTTAAAACTTAGTTTAAATGTTCGTATTCGTTTAAAAACTACTCGCAAAATGCAGAAGCGAAGAAGCAACGGAGATTTGTTCAATCAAAAAAATCCTTGCTAATCCATGATTTTGCGCCTGATAATCTATAAGGCCAATTGCTGATGCTCTATAAGGCTCTTTTGCGCGTAATAATCTTTAAGGAAACTTGTTGATGCCCTCGATTTCGCGCGTAGGTTAGGGTAGGGCCACTTGCTGATGCCCGTCGGTTTAGGTTAGGTTAGGTTAGGTTAGGTTAGGTTAGGTTAGGTTAGGTTAGGTTAGGTTAGGTTAGGTTAGGTTAGGTTAGGTTTAGGTTAGGTTAGGTTAGGTTTTTTACACCGTGTGCATTCTTTCTCTTCCAAGGATAAGTTTTCCCATTTTATCAAATAATTCTTTTCTATATTTCGTATTACAATCCTTACAATAATAGTATAATCCATCTTTTCTACTCTTATCTTGAGAAAACTTCGATATAATCTTTAAATTCTTGACACATGGAAACATTTTTTTTGGGCCTCCATTTATATAGAAAATTTTTTTTATAACTTTGGCTTTCTCAATTCATATTCGTAAAAACTTCCGGTTATTTCTTCATTATTTAAATCTTTTATGCTATAAGTTACTGGATCTGTGTTATTAATCTGATAAATGACAAAGATTTCTCTTGACCAATTGTTCTTACATTTGTTTCGAAAATGTTTGTTTTTTAATAACAATTCTTACATGATCATTGACTTTAAAATTTAGTTTTCGTGTGAATTTTCTGGTGGAATATACTTAAAAACTGTCTCTAATAACTCCTTTTCTGCATCTTTATCTACATCTTTAGGCTTCATTTTAATTGTGCTATGAACAGTATTATTATAATTTGTGACTATTTTTTTAAGAATATCAATCCATTGAAAATTCTTATTAATCTCGAAAATTAATTTCATTCTCTGATTTTGAGTTCTGTTATATCTTTCAATAATGCTAGATTTTTCTTCAGTCTCAGTATGATAAAGTTTTATGTTATATTTTCTTAAAACATTGTTAAATTCTTTATTTTTAAACTCTAAACCCTTATCTGTATGAAGAAAATTTGGAGGTTTATGATTGATCTTTATAGCATCTTTTACTATATCTTCAAAAGCTTTTGAAACATCCTTGCCGTTTTTCTTTTAATCGCTCTTGACCAAGCATATTTTGAGAAAGTATCAATAACATTTAAAATATACTTGAATCCATCATTTTGATCAGAATTGTTAGACATTATTACTAAATCCGCTGCCCATAAACCGTTAATTCCTAACGTTACAATTTTTCTTTTTTTAAATTACTTTCGTGCGGGTGCATAAATTTCTTTAGCTTCAATCTCTATTTTCCTGTTCACATACTGCAGTAATATATTGAAAATGTTTTATAATTAAAATTTGGCTGTCCTACACTGCTCTCTCCATGTATCATGCATACCTGTTCGACACTAATCACGACACCGCTCGTAAGTACGGATATGTTAACATTAGTCAATTTTAACCATCCGACCACTGGTCGTGAAAGTGCTCGCGAGTGCCCTTGCGTCTGTTTTCCTCTATAAATCTTTACTAGTTGACACAAAACTTTACTTAAATTCTTGTCAGTGTAAACGAACCTCTATAGGCCAAATGAACCTCTGTAATGTTGAATTAATACAGAGGGACTGCTTGAGAGACAGAATCGTTTTGCAGTGAACCATCCATGGAATGGCTGCACTCGTCGTTTGCTTGACCCAGGTATATGTACATACCCGCAGCACCCACTATATTAAATATTTTATGTCCCTCATCATACAAACTATGCCTCTAGGTCATCTGCTTGCTCTCTGCTTGGTCATCTGGTCTTCTCGTGGAAGGATTTTATAATCCAGAACAGATTTTAAAGACATCCAGGTTTACCAAAAGAGATATTTAATAAATTTATTCGGGAATAATAGATAAAACTGGCTAAAATATGCGATAAATATGACAGTAAATTTCCATATCAAAAAAGTAATGAAAGAGCCTACTCTTCTCGGTTCAAGATTTAAAACGTTTTAAGAAAGCTGAAAAGGGATTTAAGTGGAGAAACAATTTATCGCCACTCTGAACACAAGACTGAGGCGGTGTCACGTCTCAGAGCTTGGAATGTGTTGTTTCATTGTAACGTTTCAAGTTTTTATCAGTGAAATAAAACTGCGTAATCTGGTTAAAGCTTGATATTAAATCATAAAATATTTACTCATAGAGTAAATGTGTAATCTGTAATAATAATCAAAAATCTACTGATATAGCATAATTACTCTTAAACTGTTTTAAAATAAAACTATTCAGATAACATTCCTTCTAAGCCTTGTATTTTTAAATATTTAATTATTGTTTAAACAATATAACTTACTTCGTGATAAAAAGGTATGTAAAAACTATATTGAATCAGGAATTAATGGTCAGATAACTGTATCTAAATAAAATTTATTGAATATTACATTTTATTTAAAAATTAAATATTTTTGAAAAGGTTGTTCTTTTAAAACTACTTATATTCCACAATTTTAAACAATTTAGTTGCACTAAATTTTTTGATTCTACTACTAACTCCTGTAGAGATACCTGAGAAGGAATGGCGGGACATGTCTTAGTCATCACACTTTGGGAGGAGTAGAGGCCGATTCAATTCCCAGCATCTCCAGACAAAGAGAGCAGAGAGGACTCTCTTATGTCCAGGGCTAGCAACTGTCTTTAACACTTAAGGAGTCTTACCAACTCCAACAATAATCCGTAGTAGAGTAGACCCATCGATCTACAATTCCCTCCAACAGAGTAGAGTATTGGTAAATTATTTAGCAATGCATTTTTACGATTAGATGGCACAAAACTGATTGCCATGTCTCGCATCTGATGTGATGGAAACAAACATAAAGTTATTCAGTGTTGTTATTACTATTATTATTATGTTAATATTATTTGGAAATAAAGAAATTCAACTTTTTTTATGAATTTATTATTCCCATGATTCTTTACAGTATGAGAAGTAACTTACATTAAACAATATACTGCATTTAGTGTATATTACGGCACACTGTTTTGTTTTCGCATAATTCTTTCACATAATGCAATATTATACTCTAAGTTCTAATACAGTAAGGTAGTAAAAACACAAAAAAAAACTCTTTCAGCAGGTAGAACAAAAGCGAGCCCCATGTATATTCTGTTGAATTTATATAGCTTCCTCGGAGCTCAATTAATGTTTTAATAAAGCCGCAGTGGTGAAAATTAATAGGTGCAAACCTCAGTTTTCCATTACTGTCCGCAATTACCGCGGCAATTACCCTCACGTAATATTTCAATTCAATTAAAAGCGAAGAGTGGTGCTCTAGGTGCTTGCTTTAACAGAAATTTTGGACTTTTTTATGTAATCTCACATCTACTTTAAAAAATCCAGAAAAACATAAATAGCCGTTTTATATTAAGAGAGTTTCATTTCGTTTTTAGACTAAAAACGCTTATTAATGCTGCAAAAAATAAAATATAGGTACAGGTAATAGTTAAAAAACCCAATCCCACTAACTTCACTGATTCGTCAAGTTAGTGGAGGAGGGGGGACAATCCAATATGGTGCATCCCCCGCAGCTTCCTTATCGGCCCCAAAAAAACCCCTTCCAAGTAGTCTAGACAAATAATTGAGTAAATCCACAACAACATCCTCAAAATATTGAAATAAAATTAAAATAACTAAATAGTTTAATTTTAGATGCAACAATTTTGTGCGTTTCTCCCTAGTACATGATGTAACTAAATCTACTCATAGAAATATCGTCAATAATAAATAATTCATTGCTGAAAGATATAAAGAATTTATTCTTCATCCATAAAATTGTAAGTATATTCTGTACTGTTACATGTTATAAAAACATATAAAACGTATTGTGCATTTCTGTTGTTTTCGAAGTTATTATATTCAAATTGACTAACATAAATTATTATTTATAAGTTATATTAGTGAAAAAATTGGTTTTTGTATGAATAATAAAATTGGTAAGCGATGAAAGTTCTAAACTAATAGTGTCATAAAAAATTAATACACTTCTTTAGGAAAAATTTATAATCCAATAGAATAACATTTTCAAAACATCGTCATAGAAACATATAATTATATAATATTAAAACCTGTTCATGACTGAAGGTTTGTAATTGATTACAAACTGTAATACTTAACTCCCATACACCACTGCATAATAATAGCAAACGTTAAGGGGGTCAAACAGCCAAACATAACAATTATGAAATATTAAAAAATAAAAGTTCATTCGCGTTTCCTACAAGGTAGAACACTTGTATAACGACATATAGCGACTTTCATGCAATGTTCGTTTAAAACTTAGTTTAAATGTTCGTATTCGTTTAAAACTACTCGCAAAAATGCAGAAGCGAAGAAGCAACGGAGATTGTTCAATCAAAAAAATCCTTGCTAATCCCATGATTTTGCGCCTGATAATCTATAAGGCCAATTGCTGATGCTCTATAAGGCTCTTTTGCGCGTAATAATCTTTAAGGAAACTTGTTGATGCCCTCGATTTCGCGCGTAGGTTAGGGTAGGGCCACTTGCTGAATGCCCTCGGTTAGGTTAGGTTTAGGTTAGGTTAGGTTAGGTTAGGTTTAGGTTAGGTTAGGTTAGGTTAGGTTAGGTTAGGTTAGGTTAGGTTAGGTTAGGTTAGGTTAGGTTTTTTTACACCGTGTGCATTCTTTCTCTTCCAAGGATAAGTTTTCCATTTTATCAAATAATTCTTTTCTATATTTCGTATTACAATCCTTACAATAATAGTATAATCCATCTTTTCTACTCTTATCTTGAGAAAACTTCGATAAATCTTTAAATTCTTGACACATGGAACATTTTTTTTGGGCCTCCATTTATATAGAAAATTTTTTTATAACTTTGGCTTTCTCAATTCATATTCGTAAAAACTTCCGGTTATTTCTTCATTATTTAAATCTTTTATGCTATAAGTTACTGGATCTGTGTTATTAATCTGATAAATGACAAAGATTTCTCTTGACCAATTGTTCTTACATTTGTTCGAAAATGTTTGTTTTTTAATAACAATTCTTACATGATCATTGACTTTAAATTTAGTTTTCGTGTGAATTTCTGGTGGAATATACTTAAAAACTGTCTCTAATAACTCCTTTTCTGCATCTTTATCTACATCTTTAGGCTTCATTTTAATTGTGCTATGAACAGTATTATTATAATTTGTGACTATTTTTTTAAGAATATCAATCCATTGAAAATTCTTATTAATCTCGAAATTAATTTCATTCTCTGATTTTGAGTTCTGTTATATCTTTCAATAATGCTAGATTTTTCTTCAGTCTCAGTATGATAAAGTTTTATGTTATATTTTCTTAAAACATTGTTAAATTCTTTATTTTTAAACTCTAAACCCTTATCTGTATGAAGAAACATTTGGAGGTTTTTATTATGATTGATCTTTCTATAGCATCTTTTACTATATCTTCAAAAGCTTTTGAAACAATCCTTAGCCGTTTTTCTTACTTAATCGCTCATTGACCAAAGCATATTTTGAGAAAGTATCAATAACATTTAAAATTATAAACTTTGAATCTCACATTCATTTTGATCAGAATTGTTAGGACATTATTACTAAAATCCATCCGCTGCCCCATTAATACCCGTTAATTCCTAACGTTACAAATTTTATCTTTTTTTAAATAATTTCTTTCGTGCGGGTGCATAAAGATTTCTATTAGCTTCAATCATCTATTTCCCTGTTGCACATACTGCCAGTTAAATATATTGGAAAATGTTTATTAATTATAATTTGGCTGTCCTACACTGCTTCTCCATGTATCATGCATAACCTGTTTCCGACACTCAATCACGGACACCGCTCCGTAAGTACGGATATGTTAACATTAGTTCAATTTTTAAACCATCTCCGACAACCTGGTCCGTGGAAAGTGCCTCGCGAGTGCCCTTGCGCGTCTGTTTCCTCCTCTATAAATCTTTAGACTAGTTGACACAAAAGCTTACTTAAATTCGTCTGTCAGTGTAAACGAACCTCTATAGGTCCAAATGAACCTCTGTATATTGTTGAATATAATACAGAGGAGACTCAGAGAAACAGATGAAAATGGAGGGTATAGGGAAGAAAAAGAGGGAAGAGGGAAAAAAAGAGTACTAGAAAGGACGGGAAGGTACAACAAAGGAAAGGACAAAAAAACGGTGAAAGGAAAAGGGAAAATAAATAGAAAAAGGGGCCAAACATCCGGCCCCTCCTGCTTGTGATGTCTTTTCCCTGCTGCTGATTGCCTCAACGCTCCTTCCGCCTCTTTCTGACCTCTCCCACGTTGAACATTCACCCTTACCTTTCTTAACCCTTACTGAGTCCACCCCTCATCCCCTTTATCCCTTCCCCGGTCCCCTTTCCTTTTCCCCTCACCACTTCGCCGTTCCCTCCCCCCTTCTCCCTATCGTTCCCCTGTCCCGACACCCTTCTATACATATCCTACCCTATACACCGCACCCTCCTTACTTCCCCCCCCCCCTCTCCTAAATATTACTATTCTTTAGTCGATACTCACATCCACCTCCTCCTCTTTCTTTTTCCTACTTTCCGCCTCTCTCTCTCTTCCCTCCTCTCACGCTCCCCCGTCCGCGCCTCTCCACTTAACTTTCCCCTCTTCCCGCCTTGGCCCCTTCCTCCGCTTCCCTTCGCTTTTTCTCCGTCTCCACACTACTCCCTCCCACGCATATCCTTCATCATCTTTCGACCCCCTTTTACTTCCTCTATCCCCCCTTACGTTATCCCTTCTTTTCCTTCCTCCCACACCCCCCCCCGTGTTCCCACCCTCTTTTTCTCCCTTTTCGGCCTGGCCTTGAGAGGAACAGATACGTTTTGCAGAGTGAAACCATCCATGGAAAGGCATGCACCGTCGTCGTTGCTTGACCCAGGTAATATGTACATACAATCCGCAGCCCAGCACCCGACTATATTAAATATTTTTATATGTCCGCTCATCATATCAAACTATGCCTCAAGGTCATCTCTGCTTGCTCCTTCTGCTTGGGTCCATCTGGTCTTCTCGTGGAAGGCATTTTGATAATCCAGAACAGATTTTATAAGAACATCCATATCCAGGTTTTACCAAAAGAGATATTTAAATATAAAGATTTATTCGGGAATAATAGATAAAAACGTGGCTAAAATATATGCGATAAATATGACAATGTAAATTTCCATATCAAAAAAGTAAATTGAAATGAGCCCTACTCTTCTCGGTTTCAAGATTTAAAACGGTTTAAGAAAAGACTGAAAAGGGATTTAAAGTGGAGAAACAATATTATCGCCACTCTGTGAAACACAAGACTTGAGGCGGTATGTCACGTCCTCCAGAGGCTTGGAATGTGGTATGTTTTCCATTGTAACGTTTTACAAGTTTTTATCAGTGAAATAATAACTGCGTAATCCTGGTTAAAGCTTGGATATTAAATCATTAAACATATTTACTCATCAGAGGTAAATGTAGGTAAAGATCTGTAATTAATAATCAAAAATCTAACTGATATAGCATTAAGTTTGAACATAGACCTCTTAAACTGTTTTTAAAATAAAACTTATTCAGATAACATTCCATTCTAAGCCCTTGTAATTTTTAGAATATTTAATTATATTGCGTTATAACAATATAACTTACTTCGTGGATACAAATAAAGGTATGTTTAAAAAAACTATATTGAAAATCAGGAATTAATGGTCAGAATAACTGATAATCCTAAATGAAAATTTATTGAATATTACATTTTTCTATAATTAAAAATTTAAATATTTTTGAAAAGGATTGTCCTTTTTAAATAAACATACTTATATTCCACACAATTTAAAACAATTTAGTTTGCACTAAAATTTTTGAATTCCTACTACATAACTCCTGTAGAGATACCTGAGACAGGGAATGGCGGTGGACAAATTGTTCCTTTAAGTTATCATCACACTTTGGGAGGAGATAGAGGCCGCACGATTCAATCCCAGCAATCTTTCCTAGACAAAGGAGCAGAGAGGACTCTCGTTATGGTCACATGGAGCTAGCAACTGGCGTCCCTTTAACACTTAAGGAGTGCTTACCAACTCCAACAAATTATCGCGTAGTAGAGGTAGACCCATCTGATCTAACTAATTCCCCACTCCAACAGCAGGTAGAGTTATCTGGTAAATTATTTAGCAATGCATTTTTACGATTAAGATGGCACAAAACTGATTGCCAGTGTCTCGCATTCTGATCGTGATGGGAGAAACAAACATAAAAGTTATTCAGTGTTGTTATTTACCTATTATTATTAAGTTTAATATTATTTGGAAAATAAAGAATATTCAACATTTTTACTTTTTTATATGAATTTATTAATTCCCCCTATGGATTCTTTTTAAGCAGTATGAGAAGTAACTTACA
>NW_025780708.1:0-47342 GCF_021130785.1 Homalodisca vitripennis
CTGTTCTGTATCAGTAATCATAAACCATTTACCTGACGTTTATGGCTTTGTAAAAAATAATACCTCCGAAGAGGAGGTAGTTTTAAACGAGTACTGTTAAGCCCATCACCGTTTTGTAACATTTATATAACGTGTTTTATTTATTTGCACGGTTAAAATACAGTGTGAAAACAAATTATTTTATAATTAACAATCAATATTGTACTTGAAAAAGACACAACTATAATAACCCTAAGACCTATACACTCATGCACACGCGCACGCGCACGCACACACACATATGTATGTATATATATATATATATATATATATATATATATATATATAATACATACATACATATACTGGACGATAAGATTGATCGCGTCAAGCGTTGATCGCCCTTATCCGGAAGCCACATTGGTTGTTGGCCAGGAGCGGCTCGACTGCTTCAATCCTTTGATGGATTATCCTTTCCAGTATCTTGCCCGCTGTATCCAACATGCAGAGTGGCCGATAAGATGACGGTTCATCTGGTGGTTTTCCCCCTTAGGAAAGTAATAACAATCGTTGTTTGTTTCCAGCTCCGAGGGAAAGTTCGTTCTTTGAGACATGTGTCGTAGACCGCCAGGAACAATGCCGGTGCTGCTTTTGTAGCTCTTTTCAAGGCGATGTTCCGGATACCACCCAAACCCGGTGCTTTACTGTTCCCCGCTCTATTACATGCTTCCATTAGCTCGTTCTCTCCGTTATAGGCGGGATTTCTTCCAGTACTCACCTGCACTGCCGGGTATTAAAGTCTCGTTGTTGAAGAAATACGAATCCTGCTGGATACGTAAAAGTATTTTTAACTCAACCCTCTATAATAAAATTTTAAAAAAAACACACACACATATATATATATATATATATACATACATCTAATTCTGATAAATTTTAATTGCTGAGTAATCGTGCATTTTGATTTAGCAGGGTGTACCCACTTATCTAACACCTACAGCTTCAAATAAATTTGTTTCCATTTTGTATTTTTTAGGCACGTGTTTCGTAATTCTATTAGACTAATATATTAAAACACTAAATAAAAATAATACATAATAAATAATTAATTTCTCACCAAAGCTACCGAATTTAAACACCCTATGGAATAAAGCATTTTTAAATTTTTAACTGCACGGCGTAGCAGCTATATAATTTTTGTAGTGTGGGTCCAAAATTATAGCTGGATCAATACATGATTGACAATGATTCATCATCAAACACACACCATAACATTGTATGTACTATTTATTTCAGTTGTATTTTTACAAAAAAATTAATTAGTTTACTGTGAGCGAATTTTATTTCTGATCGGACATTGGAAATTAATAATAATGCGTGACAGGACTTGCGTACACTCAAAACAACTATATCCATATCCCAAGCAAGTATACTTACAACAAAAATTTACACTATTACCTTGATTGGGCCTGTTTTTACAAAGTATGTCAGTAATGACATGAAAAATAGTCTGAATTAAAAAATATATATATAGTCCTTGAAATTTATTAAGTTGTTTTCTAACTCGCCACTAGATTTTTTGTGCAGGTTTAAGAGAAGCCAGACAAAACATATCGACGTTTGACATCAGTTATTAATACATGGGCCACTAGGGAGCACATTACCCGGACTGCTACCTACTGCTGATAATTTTTCTGAATAATGGGGATTGAGGGAGCCTAAATTTCCCAGAAACATATCCCGTATAAAGTAGCGTATCTGTTGTCGTAAAGTGATAAGCCGGTCCTTTGTCAATTATGTTATCCTCTTTTGTATTTTCCGGATGGCAATTATCTATTGAGATAAACACTGAGGGGAATTTGTCCCCAAACATATAACGTCAGACAGTCTTGCTTCCATTCTGCTGAACCATTCCGGCCAATTGTTTTATCTTCTCTTGTCCTTTCCCTGGGCAGCAATTGTTCAGTGATAGGCTCTCCTGTCCTCTCCACTATACTGTGTTGTATGATTTTAATTAAATATGCTTATGCAATAACTTATTTTTAAACATATTATTAGTACCAGGATTGTATTCAATTAACAAAGTTTTTGTTATGTTACTCTTTTAAAATATAACATATTTTATCAGAGTCGTTGTCTCGTCACGTTTTTTAATACCCTTTTTCACATTTATATGACCTTTCTCGTAGGTTTAAAACCATGTAGAGAAAAAGAATTATGTGGCAAATCTCCAAAGATTACAAATCACCAATGTCGTAGTACCAATTGTGTTCTCTGAATATACACATAAACATCAATCATTTAGATATATAAAAAGTATTTTCGGTATGACATAAAACCTTAACAAATTACTATTTTTATACAGAAACTACTTGGAAGTACTCTAGCATCAAGTACTAAATAATAATTGAGGCGTTATTTAGAATAAAGGCAAAAGGATCCCACACAGGTTACCCGTTTCATTACAAACCTTTTTTTATATTATGTTGTTTGCGTGTCTTAAAAGAGATAAATCCTATACTGATATATGTAAGAATCACATCACATACAGGTAACTCATATTTGTTATCATTTAAGTTATACACAAATAACAATAGGCAACCTATTACGAGGGTACTCTTCGAGTTTAAGAAGTACTCCTTTAAGCGTATAGGTGTCAAAAATAGATTTAGTTTTTTTTATAATCGAAAGTTGACAAACATGTTTTGTCTCTATTTAATGTTGTAATACACATATTACGTGTCTTCGTTGTGGGTGCAAGCAGAATTTTGAAATATAAATCATCTATCCTTTGGACAGACAGACAGATAAGCATTATATAGAAAAGAAATATTTACACCCTCCTGTAGATAGAATATATAAATAATTTTCACAGTTATTTTTTTAACCTGCTGAAATATTAGGCTTTTATGACGGTCAGCGAAATGCTATCGCTCAACATTATAGAAATTTATTCCTGTTTATATATAAATGGGTTCATGTAAAATTTAAAGTGTGCAAAATGAAAGGTTTTCTCTACATATTCTGCTACATTTTTTTAGATTCACATGTTGTGTGTATCGTTGTATAATGAATTCAAGGATGGTTTCAGAAACACTCTTCAAATAACAAAAGTTCCAGTGGAACTAGAGGAGTTTACAAACGCTAGAGTGTGCTTACCCCAAATATTGTATCGTGAATCTTAAAATTGGCTTTTACACTTTTTACGGTAAGAAATGTAGCCTACATGTTAAAATCTCGTATTATTGTACACAGACAATTTTATTTATCATACTAGTTTTTCTTTGCAATCAAAGATACCCAAAATGCTAATGTGAATCTATTCTCTAATGTTCAGGCCAAATACCATGGATTGATATGAAAACATTATCAAACTCATTGTTACTTATATAGAAATTAACGCTTCCTGCAAAAATTTCTCTTCTACAAGTAAGTCACTTTTCGAGAGATCGTCTGTCGTACAGCCTGACTGACCGAAATAAATAAAGTTTTCCATCCCCTCGAATGACAGACTTCGCTAACGTTCATCAAATTAATGAATTCTTATCGAGCTTTATACTTAGTGATTTGTCACTTATAAGACGATAAGCTGTTTAATAACGCCAAATTGTTTATGTTTTGTAATGCATATTTTAAATTCGTGCAATTCACAAATTAAACAACAGCAAAACAATAGCGATTGTATAAGTTAAAATAAAATAACACTAGTGCCCTGTGGATAGTAACACAACAGTAAACACAAATGCATTGTTCAGTGAGCTAATTGAGTATGCATTATATGGTAAACTCATATTCAGATCATTGCTTTCAGTACTTCAAAACATGTGGAATGGAATAATTTATGCTTACAGTTAATAATAGTGGAAATAATTACCCCCTTCCCTATGTTTGCAATTCTTGATTACATAACCTGAATAAATCATTACATCTTAGAAAAACATGAAGATAATGTAAAAAGTTTCTACTATGGTCACAAACATAAACATTTCTTCATTCTTTATAGACAGCAGATGTGTTATTTATCCTTATGTTCCAAAAAATGGTATACTCGTACATCGCTCATGAATAAAAGCATTTCTAACTTATGATTTATACTTTTGTAACGATTTTATAGACATACCTCTATTACCATCACCCTATGAAGGAAAACGTTTAAAGTAAAAAATGGGCACTATTACAATTCACACACCTAACATACAATGCATCCAATCATTTATACTATAATCTTCCCAAAAAGACTTGTTTTACTACGGTTAATAATCCTAATGGAGGCTTTTTTTAAAACTGAGTTATAACGTAAGTGCAGCAACGCAAAAAAACTTAGTACACATAGAAAACTGTACGGTTTAAATCCATTCGCTGGTTAACAAACACGTCTATACTAGACTGAAATGGTTTGAAAAAATCCAATTTTTCACGCCTCTTTTACCTGACAGCAAAAACAACAGTAATTTATTACACGAAATAGTTTTTTGAATTAAAAAAGTACAAGAACGAGCGTTTGTTCACGAGCCAATTAGCCGGCATATTGTTAATTAAACGGCAACAGAGATGGTTAAAAACCAATTACACACCTATAGAAAGCCATTGACTTCCCAGTCAGGACTGTGGTATCGTAGTTACAAGATAGAAAATTTATAGTATGGTGAAAGTTTAAGTTAGTTTTTTAGTTTTGAATGTAATAGCATAACTATTATTTTACTAAAACAGAAATGGAATGTGGTTTTACACTTGACTAAAAAACACTTATTTGTTCTTTATGTATCAGTTTTTTCTGAAGGAATTTTAATATTTACTTTGGTTCTACAAACTATTTTCAATTTATAGGTTTTAATACAATCAGTTTCAACAAACATTTATTATTTTGTATTTTCCATTCTTGTTTGTTATAATTAAATATTCTTGTTCCTCACAATAGAAATATGTTGAAAATTGTCTTAACAATAATTCTATCAAGTTAAAATATTTCTAAATTAATAGGTGTATAATGATGCACAACCGATGATTATGTGAATTTTAATATTTCTATAGAATAAAAATATACGTAAATACTTTGCCTTCGTATTTTTCTATTTAAGATTATTCAAGAAAACAAGCATAAACAGTTTATACTTCATCAGAAACTGATTAGAATATAAATATTGTGGTTTATTTTTTATAAGTTATGTTTAATAGCAGTGTTAAAATATTTAAAATTCCTGTAATATTAAGAGAGCCACGCAAGGTGTGCTGAAATCAAGTCGTGAAACCAATTTTTGATATATACATTCCACTTCATTATTTATCCTACAGCCAAAGGCCTTAAGTATGATTTTTACGAGTTTGGGTGGTCAAGAAAAAATTTTCAAATACCGTAATGCTAAAATGTATAATGAATTTACACATTTTGTTTTCAATTTTTGTATCCTGCTAATTTTGTATTATCATCATGGTTACTCATAAGACTAGTATGAAATTATTTCCTGATTATCAGCCAAGCTCCATCTATCTCGAAGTTGCTTATTCAAAAATGAAACTTTGAGGAAATTTTCAAGTCTGCAGGGAAGGTTTTTCAAAATATTGTGCGG
Organism: Homalodisca vitripennis; assembly: GCF_021130785.1. Classification (NCBI taxonomy): domain Eukaryota; kingdom Metazoa; phylum Arthropoda; class Insecta; order Hemiptera; family Cicadellidae; genus Homalodisca; species Homalodisca vitripennis. The sequence continues at coordinate 5,547 of NW_025780708.1, forward strand.
ACGAACAGACAAAAATACATAAAGTAATGAAATCCTTCTAGCCCAGGCTTCACCAATGAACATCCAGAGTTATATTTATTATGAACCGTACAAGTTTCTTCTGCTGTGAAGATAAGGGGTCAGTCTTAACATCCCAGATGAGTGTTTTTTATATAGGTTATAAGATATGTGATGGAAATATCAGACTATCTAAAAAATATGTACAATAATGATTGCATAGGCATTTGCAGTTTCCTGCAGAAAAGGATATGGGGTTTTAATGAATTTGGAGAAAGTAATGGTTTGATATATAAAGTGTCAATGTCAGGCGCCCTTAATGTCAATTTCAATGAGACGCGTAATGCTCCTCATACATAACTGTCACGTGATGTAATAAAGAGACTTTTCTCCTTACTGAAATATTCTTTTCAGTTGGTAAACCCAGGTCATCCCTCGAATTTTTTTTTTTAATAAAAATAATTTATAAACGAATTGTAATACATTTAAACTCGTATTATTTTCATATCGTGTTGGCTTTTTTACACTTCGGTTCGCTTACGAAATAAATGATTAGGAATTCACACACACACACACACACACACACACTCACACACACACACACACACACACACACACACACACACACACACACACACACACACACACACACACACACACACACACACACACACACACACACACACACACACATACATATATATGTATATACAAAAATGTCTATTGTATAGGACACAAACCGTTTAATAGTTAAATTCATAAATATTTGCATAATAAGCTTTCAGGTATGGATATAAAATATTACTTACAATCCTATTCTATTTGAATTTCTTTAAGCTCCTTATATGTTAAAGTACGAAGCGAGTGAGCAAAGGAGATAGAAAGAAATATCCACCATCTCGGAATCGGTCCTTATCAAGGATTTGGGTTAAGCCCGCCCAGATCTAGTATAAGTCTCTCTAGTTTCCTTCGAGATAACGTACAATGTATTTTTATTTGTAGAGGTAATGCAAGCTATTTACAGGGTAAGAAAAGGCTGAGATATATTGAGTACTTTATAAGCTACTCTTAGATTAATTCATATAATTTATGTCATAATTAATATGTAATGTTATTCCAAGATTCCAGGTATATAATATAATTGCCTTACAATTATACTTGTTAGATCAAAGTTTCCAAATTGTAAGGTATATAATATTTTCCAAACTTAGCATGCTATTATTTACACGAAACTAATCTTAACAATACATATTGAAGAGTATTTATAATTATATAAACGAGACAACCAAAACTATAACAGGTGCACTCATATATTGGTATTCTGAATTAAGATTTTTCTTACATTATTTTCACCATAACCAGTATTATAAACTTTGTTACATAAAAAGACAAGTCAAAATAAAACTATAGAGAACATAATAAGATATTATTGTGTTTACATAAATTTAATTTCCAAACTATATCAGAAGAATAATTACCGCTGATTGACATGTCAAGAGAGGCATACGTCTGAGGGATTCCCACTCTCTAAAACTATAAATACTTTAAGCTTAACAATGAACTAACATCTTAAGTTACTGTTTGTCCGCTGATCTTCAGTTTCCTTGAATTACAATTTTAAATTTTAGTTGGCACACGTTACTTTATGTTCGTGAAATTCATGTTTAAATGTCAAAGTTTAATATGTCACATACTATATTTCAAAATTTATTATTCTAATATAAGAGATAAGTGTCCTAACCACTCAACTAAATTCTGCCTTTGACTTTTACATGTACAATCTTTTAAGACCCAAGTCCTTAGAGTATTATTTTTAATTTGTCATAAGCGTAATAAGTTTATGATACAATACTCAACCGTATGCCCTTAAACTGCTCACTCATAACAATTCTGAACTGGTTTATATAGTTTTCGTAGATTATTTTCAAATTATTGGCGAGACGCACAATTATTTATTACATAAAATTAAATATTCGAAAAAAAATGGATGTTTGACAACATAATTCAACATAATGTGGTATTTAATACCTGTTGTCAAAAGTATTTTTTAGTTTTTGTCTTTTAAAAGATATAGCTTTCTCTACGTACTAAGGAAAAAACATTAGATCTGAATTCTTAAATGTGTTGTTCAGTTTTACGTCATTAAGTTTTAAATTCACTAAATTAAATTTGTTAACAAATATGCTGATACATTTTGCTCAAACATATTGTGCTTTTAAATCATAATCTTTAGTACTCGGGTCTTAATTACTACTTATAACTGGGATTATACGTTGATTTATACGTTTAGCTATGCTTAAATAAAAACCATTTAAATTTTCTACAGAGAAGAATTCCCTAGATGAAGATTACTACTTGTAATGACATGATATTAGCTTAGGAGTAGATATTAGCTTAGGAGTAGTTTTTCCATTGTTGTATAGTTGTTGACATATTATTTTATCGTTTTTAAAATTTGGGAATTTACTAAATCACTCTTATTTACCTAAACAGATGCTCGTACAACATGTTAATAGTTGTTGAATAAAACTTATAAAATTAATTCGCCGTATTTAAAACATTAAATTCAGTATATCGTTGGATAAATAATAATTTAATAGCAATAAATAATTCAGATGATAACTGTGTTGGAATCTCCGTGTTCTGAAAAGTGACGGTTCCTGGAAATTAATATCTGTTTCATTTTATACATATTACAGGAGATTGCGGTTTATGATGATTTTCAGATGTTGTCATACTTCCTGATTATGATGTTTTATCAACATATAGCAAAAAAGATAACAATTGTGAATTGATGAATTATATCACACAACAAACGATATTGTAACAATTAATGTATTAGGGTTATGGGTGAAAGTTAGTAAGTCTATTATACTCTTACTAAAATCAATATAGTTTAAGTACATAACCTTAGGTCAATTAACAGAGCTGTATCACTGTTCCTATATCAATATAATCCACAGGTTACGTAAGTTCATATTTAAATATCTACAAAATATACATGCCAGTTCTTTCAAATTTGCATTAGACCACAGTTTCTCTTAAACTTCAAAGCCTACTTCCCCGTTCCATTAGTTTAGCTGTTATTGAATACTAACACCTTTATTTCATTATTGCAGCGGATTATAAAAGTTATTTTAACATATACGATTTGATAACATTATATTTATGGGTTTCCAATACTAAATAAAACACATATTATGATCTTTCTCCTAATAAGTATCAGGCCCTAACAATATTTTGTTACTATAATGATAACTCAGACAAAACTACTTCTAATTAATGCTTTTTACTTCAATTCATAATTATCGTTTAAAAGATTTAACAATATAATATTGTTGGGCTTCAAAGTACAGGAAGTTCCTTATTTGGAAGCGTTTTATAGAAAGAGCGCTATTTTATCACAAGACCCGGTATAAATTTTCTGCCAGTCCCACCGTATCCCTGGTAGCCAGCGATCAAAGACAGTTGTAAGTTTCTTTTTCTAGTTTGTTAAACAGCGATTTCACTTGCAAATGTAAGAGTTCTTTGAAAACTACTACCAGGAAGCCTCCACCTTTGTGAGGAGTTTAAAAGATAAACACGGTGTCCACAAAGTCCTTCATTATTTACATAAATTTACTGATACAAAACTAAATTCCAAATAGTAACTCTATAAGTATGAGTATATAAAACTGCGGGGTTAAGTTAACCTTGTTTCAGATAAAAAAATTACTCTACAAGACCTTGTAACACGTAGCATTACATAACATTGAATTGAATTGAGTTGTAACATGTATGTGTAACATAATTATTATGTTTTCTTTTTTATCCGTTCATAACTTATTTGTATCATTAGCTTAACTTTAGCAAAGCATATCACTCATGGGGATATAAAAGTTTACAGTCTGTCTGTATATCTGTTTGTCTGTGAATTATTTAGTTATAGCTGAAAACATGAATGTTTAACAAACCGTGTACAATTATGTAACATTATAAAAAGTGACACTTTTATTTATAAAGTAAACTGAAGATGTAATAGACTGGAGTCAAAATAAAGTAGTATTCGGCTACAATATTTTACTTAAGAGCACTTTTGTATTGTAGTACAATCCACAACATTTATTTTAAAACTGCTATATAAACCTAACTTACCGAATACAAATTTTAACGCATCTCGTGGCAAGAATATCCTGAAAAATGTTTTATCTGTACTACATAGGTAAGAATGTGTTCTATGATGGAGCATGTCCAACCATATAATTTGGCTTAATGTGGTGGATGCCTACTATCATTCAGTAGACTAACGCACATTCTATTTTGTGCACGGGGTAATTTAAACTTTTATTTTCTGTATTATTTCATGCTTATTTATCTGTCCGCAGAAAATTTAGAGAATTAAAGGAGCTGTATAGATTTGAAATTTTGTATATAACCTTAACGAAACCTGGTACGCAACGTGTTTGTCGTACTTTTAGCTCTTAAAAGTCTGAGTGGTAGCAAACCCTATTACTCCACGAGATGAAAATTTAACCTCTGCCCATGTGTCTGTCTGCCTGTGTACCGTATGACGATAACACATGGGGGTGGTGATTTCTGAGGGTCGTAGTAATAAATACTAGAAATACAAAGTTTACTTATAAGTTCAGTTTAATTACGAAAACTTAAAAGCACCACTTTTAGGTGGTAAAGGAAAAGTTATGTAATGCCACGTTGCTGCCAATTAGAATATAATAACTAAAAGCATATCTTCTAGGTGGGCCTAAAATATCCAATGTTCTATTGAATTATGCGTACGACGCTTTACTTTACAAAACAATAATATTTCACTTCCCTTCGCAATAGGTAGACTCACAACCCGGGTGTCGGCGTCTTGGCACGAGACATTGAAGCTGTAGTCTAAGAACGGTTATTTCTTGAAGAGGAGTAGAAGTTAGGAAGTGGTAGCCATCTATTCAAACAACACGTGAGATACATCAGCTACGTAAACTCGCCTAAAACAAATTCGCGACGGTATTAGCCATTTAATGATACAAATTACTATTTATAACAACGTGCTCGTCGCCATAAGGACGACGCCACAACCTTTATCTATCTCAATCAAGCAAATAAAAGATCTTCAAGGGTAAGTTACTTTACTATTCACATATTTACTTTACGTTACATTCATTTTATACGTTTGGCATCAAAGGGCTAATTTAATAATACGAAAAGATAAATTTTACTTACGGACAAAGCGCGCGAGGTCTGATCGGTTACGTAGTTGGGGCTGCTACAAAGGGTTAGAAGAAAAAATTCATACGCGTGCCAATTAGGTAGTTACTCCGCCCAATAATTTAGTTCCGGAACATTGGATGTAAAATAATATTATATTATACTGGCTGATTAGGTTGCGAAATTTACATTGTATGAAATTTAATTAACTAATTTACGGTACAGAATATCCCCCCTGTTTTGATTTCGCAACCTAATTAGTCGCTTTACTTTAAACATATTCTAATAACAAACTTAATTCAACCTTTTATTAATTACATAAATTCAAATTCAACCATAACAATACGATAGCGCGGGGTTTCAAAAGTTTCCTATCAAATCCGCTAGATCGCATGCCAATGCAGTTCTAATGACTGCTCGCTTAGGGACCAAAAATAGAAAATCAATTTAGGCAAACTATTTTCATGCAGTGCACGTTGCAGCGTTTTAGAATTTGCGGGTCGTTGCAAGAATAAGGACATTTAAGGCGATTAAATCGTGAACAAGTGTAGTGTAGTTTTGTTATATTATATTCATACTTCTTTTTTGCATTCATACCAGTGTTTTGTGTATAGTGTTTTGCCATTAAATACCCTGAGACTTGCGGACAAGTTACCAATATGGATCGAATACTTTGGAATGAAACGTCCCCTCACGAGAAGCTAAGTCTCACATTTCTTATTACTACTCATCACTCTTAATATACATATTTACATACAACATCCTATACATCTTACATCTACAATGAATTTTAACACTTCAAATATATCCACAAAATTCAAACTTCAATATTTTGACATACATACAAAAAGACAGACCCAACTTTTCATATTTGTTTCCTATATTACAAACAGTCAGGATCAACTTTGTCTCATTTCTTTATACTAAGTCTATTTACAAATTCTTTTTCTATATTTTATTTCCCTTGACACATTCGTTAAGAATTCACCAAACAGTTTAACTTCCTGGATTTTATCTTATCTTTTAAATTTGGCAGCAAGTGGTTCCTTAAGCTATTGATGCTACAAAGTTTTTTTTTTATACAGAACAGGTCCTTAATTTGGTTTCAGATCTACAATATGAACCTTTTTTTACATTCAAAACATTTTCAGTGTGTTGTACAATACAAGTTACAGGGCTTAAAAAATATAAAATTCTATAAATTCCTACATATTTTGGTGCTAATTTTGCACAAAACTTTTCTACCTTATTGCTTAGATAGTGGGTTCTAATCCATACTAAGGAATGCAACTTAAAGGGATGTTTTACATTTTGCTCTGAGTACTTTTGTCTATTACTGTTATGTGCTATACTCCTTTTTACATTGACCACAGCTCTCTTTAAATTGTTTACAACAGTTTCCTTGGACAAATTCTCACCAATTAGATCATTTAGCTTCCATAAATTAGATAAAGCATTATTACAGGAATGATTAAACATTAAATCAAAGGCAGCAAAACCAGTGCTTTCATTATGGGCGGTGTTTAAACTTAATTGTATATAGCCTAGGTCATTATCCCAATTACTATGACAGTTATGATAGAAACTACGTAATAATGTAGATATGTTTCTAATATGCCTTTCTGATTGATTTCCATTAGCCCTGTAAGGCGCTAGTCTACGGTGTTCAATAATATTCTTAAATAAGAACTTCTTAAAATACAGTGATGTAAAATATGCGGCATTGTCTGACAATAGTTATTTTCTCATTACAATTGAATTTAAAATAACATGAATCCCCATCAAGATCTAAAATTAATTTGCTATTAGATATAAATGGGTTTCCCAATACAATGTCCCATTTTAAATTATCCAATACAATAAATTTTACTTTCCAACAAAATTTAGGAATTTTTATCTTAGCATAACAGTAACCAAAACATTTTATTTCAGTGTTATTTGCAGCAAACATTCTATCCTCTGACTTCATTAATTTAGAAACATTTTTATTCAACAATAGGCTATCATAAAATTCTTTACTAATTATATCTCTTGTAGCACCAGTATCTAATAAGCAGTTTGTTTTTTACATTTTTACCCACTATAGCTTCAATTAAGGGCATATTGTTACACTGTCTAACATTTAGTCTTAAATTAGGTTTTCTATAGTTTAATTTACTCCAATTTTTAATTACCTTACCATAGACTCTCATAAAATAGTGTTTTTTCTTTTCTTACTGTATTATTATTGATAAAATAATTATTCTTAAACTTATGAAACCGGGGAGGGATATTTTTAGGTGTTGTGTGTAATACCATTCCCCTACCAACTAGTTTTTTGGATTCCTAAAACAGTTTTTTTGCTAAGTGACCAGGCCTATTGCAATTGAAACATAACTTTGGGTTTTTGACAGTAGGCCTACTTTTTCTAAGTTCAACATGTGGTGGATACATGTTGTTAACATATGTCTTACTTAAATTGTCCCTTAAGTTATCATTAAAGGTTATATTGTTACTAGCTATACACACATTTTCCAAATCTGTAAAACAAATGGGATTGTTTTCAAAAATTAACTTATTTCTATCTGTAGGCTTAATACCTCTTTTTATACAAGTTACCAAGTCCTGTTCACTTATGTTACACAATAAAACTTGACTGAGCTCTTTGATGTCATAGATGTATTCATACAGTGGCTCATCAAACCTTTGTGGCCTATAAACTAAATCTAGTCTCAGTCTTTCAATTAGGCCTACAGGGATAAAAGCACTAATTAATTCCCTGTGTAGATAGTTGACATTTGGCATGACAGACTTACACTGTATTATTTTGGCTAAAAGTGGACCTTTTGCATAACATGGTAACAATGCTAAAATTTCATTTTCTGATAGGCTAGTTTCACATTTTAGTTTTAAAACAAAGTTTTCAAAAAGTTTATTAGCTCAGGTACTACTAAGCCATTTTGTTACTGTAAAATTTTGTAAATAAAATTCTACAGGGTTGTTTAACTTATTAAACATATTTAAACCAGACATAGGTTGACTAATACAATCATTGTTTGCATTATAAATAGGCATTATAGGCAAAGTGGGGTACTGGCAGTAGGCTGTGATATTGTTGGTGGTTGTACAGAAATAGGGCCTATTTGTTCTTTCACTGCCTGTTCCATAGCCTCAATCTTGTTCTAATGATTCATTTAAATTGGCTTCTAGTACTTTAAGCTGTTCTAGGTTCACCGTAGGTAGCAAGTTTTTAGCTAACTGTTGTTCAACATTTACTAGCCTACACTTTAAAGCTGATAAAGTTTCACTATGTACAGAACTTAGTTCTAGCTGGTTGTCTAAAAATAAACGGTTTATTAAATGTTTACACTTTTCTTGGAATTTGGTGATTTCTAAAGGTGAACTAGCACTGTTCAATTCACTGCACACCCATGTTCTAATAATATCACTTTTTCACTGAGAAGTTTTACTTCCTGACTGTGGTCTATTTTTAATAGGCTACTAGGAGTAGGTAAAATATTGTTTCTCAAACACTGTCTTAAGGACTTTCTGAGTTCATTTACTGTAACTGTCACTATTTAATTTAATACCTCTAGATATCAGTTCAAATACCAACTCATCTTTAGACAAATATTCTATTTTAATGGCAGGCATGTGGCGTTTTCACTCAGTTTTCACCCAGTTGATGGCAGAGTAGGCACATCAATAGCAGAGTGGCGCAATAAATTTGTGTACCGTATGACGATAACACATGGGGGTGGTGATTTCTGAGGTCGTAGTAATAAATACTAGAAATACAAAGTTTACTTATAAGTTCAGTTTTAAATTACGAAAACTTAAAAGCACCACTTTTAGATGGTAAAGGAAAAGTTATGTAATGCCACGTTGCTGCCAATTAGAATATAATAACTAAAAGCATATCTTCTAGGTGGGCCTAAAATATCCAATGTTCTATTGAATTATGCGTACGACGCTTTACTTTACAAAACAATAATATTTCACTTCCCTTCGCAATAGGTAGACTCACAACCCGGGTGTCGGCGTCTTGGCACGAGACATTGAAGCTGTAGTCTAAGAACGGTTATTTCTTGAAGAGGAGTAGAAGTTAGGAAGTGGTAGCCATCTATTCAAACAACACGTGAGATACATCAGCTACGTAAACTCGCCTAAAACAAATTCGCGACGGTATTAGCCATTTAATGATACAAATCACTATTTATAACAACGTGCTCGTCGCCATAAGGACGACGCCACAACCTTTATCTATCTCAATCAAGCAAATAAAAGATCTTCAAGGGTAAGTTACTTTACTATTCACATATTTACTTTACGTTACATTCATTTTATACGTTTGGCATCAAAGGGCTAATTTAATAATACGAAAAGATAAATTTTACTTACGGACAAAGCGCGCGAGGTCTGATCGGTTACGTAGTTGGGCTGCTACAAAGGGTTAGAAGAAAAAATTCATACGCGTGCCAATTAGGTATTTACTACTCCGCCCAATAATTTAGTTCCGGAACATTGGATGTAAAATAATATTATATTATACTGGCTGATTAGGTTGCGAAATTTACATTGTATGAAATTTAATTAACTAATTTACGGTACACACCTGTATTTCCGACCGATATATCCAAAAGGAATCGACCTACATACTTGAAATTGTGCTTGAATCTTTATTTCTGTTTGAGAAACACTGAGTACGGTTACGGTGCATGTAACTTCATGGATTTATCTGAGTGTAAGCAAATATTTATACAATCGTCTTATGGATAACCAACAAAAAATCAAAGCCTGAATAAATAAATTTGCAAAGAAACTCAGTATAACCCAAGGAGCTTTTAAGATGTAACGTAAATGTCAAATATGTCAACACATACAGCATTATTTTCATTGTAACATAGTGTCTTGACCCTTTCTGTTTCAGGACTAATCTTAAACGTTTTTAACTTTGGACTTGAAATTTTGTATGAAAATCTTGGATGATCACTCCAATATCCAAAATTAAATTATATTTTCTCTATATCTTTCTGTCGTTCTTTCAGTAATAGAATGTGACTTATTCCAAAATTCTTTCATCGAATCTAAAAGAAACCTGCTACTTGACACAATGGGTGGAGAACCCCTGCTTTTTTATATGAGGTTGTTACAATGTTTAATTGAAATCATCTTCCCTGCTACTATATACTGATTGACGAAAACTATTCTCAGACAGTAAGCGCCCTTGAGTGTCTGTACCAGTCAACGTTTGAACGACTTCAAACGTGTAAAATACATCGAAAAGCCAATCACTCACTCACTCACTAACGCAATCATCAATAATCCTCCCATTTACTGAAATCCCAGAAATTCCAAATTTAGTACACGTATTCCCTGTGACTAAAATATAAAAAATTAAGAATTTTCACATCTATAAGAGTATATGGGGTAGCAATCTTAAAATAATAACAATTATTTAATCTTCCCCGCTGTAACCATAAAAATGAAGTTTCACACGTTATAAGCTACTATATAGGAAAACAAAAGAATTTTCATTATTATTAACTACCGATAGGTGTTTCAAATGTTGCAACCCATCCATGAACTGTCTATAATAATAAAATAAATATATAAATAATATATAAATATAAATAACTCATTTAAATAAATAAAAATGTATGTACTTATTACACGTGCCTCGTGATTTCCACAGAAAAATTAAAAGATGACCATGCTGACCCACCTTAAATAGCTACTAAAATAATATTTGGAAGCCCTATAATAACTAATCTTGTAATTTTTCTTTCATAATATCCTTGTGACATATTACATTTTTTATTATATATAAATGAAAACGTGTGAAGCAGATTGATATTTGCATCGTTGCCCTAAACACATGTATAATTATGGAACACAATATAGCCACGTAGCATTTATAATTTAATAATTATTGCCTTATTTTTAAGTAATCATAACTTTGTAAATAGTGGTTATATTTTAATAAGTAATGTAAATATTTACAAAAATGTAAAATTGGTTTTAAATATTTAAAGTAATACTTAAAATCATTCCATTAAAAATTAAATAAAGAAATAAGTAGCTTAGACGAAACAAAAGAGGAACTTGTCAGAAGGAAGCTTATTTAGTACATATTAAAGTATAATATTTGTTTTAAAAACTGCCGTTTAAACTTTGTTCAGACACAATTCCCATGAAAGTTTATGACACAATATAAACCTTTTTATATTGTTAATAGGGACCATATTATAGCACGTACAGTAATATAACTACCCTAAAACATTATATAAACAAGGTTTAAAGAATACATTTGCTCGAGTGACTTTTATGAAGTATATCACAGTAGATATTTTTAATGAAATATTATTAAATTTCTTTGTTTAAACTATATCTTGTTATTTTTTTTGTTGTATAAATAGTCCTTAGTCACAACCAAATACAGAATTAATTTAATTATAAGTATACTGCGTAATCCTTTAAAATTTATAAATTATTAACATATTAATTTATTTAAAAAATGTATTTCGCTTCTTTCGAAAATGGATTAATGCAGCAATAATTCAAGAAACGTAATTTTTAAATTTCTTCAAAAAGAAATACGTTATAGAGTTCGACCTGTTTCGAGTTTCTTTCTTTCTGTATGTGGGATACCATTTTCTCAAAGTTAATTCAAAATGACGTCCCTGTGTGAGAAAGAATAACAAATCCACCCTAGAACAATGCGGCAGGATTCAGTGTGGAGGTTGCAAATTTCCAAATCACTTTAAAACACACCAAAGTTACTGTGGAAAGTTTCTAGTCTAAATCAGGGTTCCATATTAGAGTCCTTTTAGTCACGAAACGGAACAAGACTGAATCAGATGCAGATGTGAGGTTTTTTTCTTATTACAATAACAACGTAGAGGACAAAGACTACTAAAAGTTAAGATGGTTTCTGGACCTTAAATAAACCTTTCAGTGTCTAGCCAACACAATGATAGAGGATTATTTTAACAAATCCTGATTTATGTCAACTTTTTTTCTAAGAGCAAGACAAAAAATTGTATCTTGAGCTGCGAAAAAGAATTTTTATATCTAATTTACACATTGAAAACAGTAATAAATTAATTACTAAAAAGAGCTCTAATTAGTTATGTTTTTCCAATTAATGCACACAATACAAATAATATGATATACGAAGACTACTCATTTACATGTGGAAAAGAACCCAAGGACGCTGCGTTAATCTCGTATACTTAAATTAAAGAAAACACCTGAAAAGCAGAACTTTCAAGTATTAGGAATGAACAATAAAATAATAAAATATATTGAAGTGATTATGGTGAAACTGCTTATATATGTTATTTTGACCCGTATTTATATGTCTAAGTAAATAATTAGATTATAATAGTTATTTCTAACTATACGCACTAATACATTATATTTACAATGTATCTTTGATGGTGAATTGCAAATTATGTCTTACTTATATTAATATTCCACTGCAAACATTATTCGTTTTACTGTGTCCTATTAGGAATGAAATGAAAACATACTTCGTCATAAAGAAATAGCTTTGTAAGAACGCATAAACTAAAGTATAACACTTTGTATTTATTTAAAACTTAAGCATAATGCAATACAGATAATAACCATAAATCAAGGAAGAAAACAGAGTTTTTTTCCTTCAACTGTACCTGTTTTGTGTTTATCTATTGAGGAAATGTCGTAGTCGCAGGGATAGTTTCTCCATTTACCGCAGGACATAACTCTCTCCGTCCCGCACTCCCTTTTACCCTAAAATGGATGATTTACATGAGGTCGACGTGGGTTTATTAAGAGCTCGGTTTATTCAATTGTATTAATTTATATTTTCTCATGCACATATGTTAGGAAGTGTAATGAAAAGTCCATAATTCTATTAACAGCAGAATATTCATAAAACCATCAATATATTCAAGAATATCATCTTACTAATTATTTAAAAATATGTACTGTATCATGATACAAGCATATTAAATACGTTTAGGTGATTAAAAAATTGGTCTACATAACTATTTCACTGTAAAAAGTATTTCAAATAATAATTTAACAGAAACATAATTAAAATTAAAAAATCAATTCAAAATTACTCCACTCACAGATATGTATTCAAATAACATGAAGACTTAAGTAGGTTAGATATTAAGACAAAATGTATAAAAATCATTATTGCTATGGGTATTGTCACAATATCTGTTATTTAATTATTACGTTTATTTTATCGATTGTTTCTATCGTGTTGTATGTTTCAAATTTTATTCATATGATGAATTATCTGTTCGTAATGATGGAAGACCTGAGAATGCCACCAAAATATCAAAGCAATTGTGGTTACGGAAATCAATCACAATCTATTCGGAATATTGAGTTCGAGAAGCTGACTCACTCTAACTCAATTTCGCAGAACGGTTGTCGCGGATCATATTTCCGGTATTGGCTGGAAGCGTTACATTCGCAGTCTGTGAGATATTTCGCTGAACCCTGAGGAATTTAAGGAATGTTATCAGCAACGCGCTGATAAGCTCCATGTGTCAAGAAGTAAATTTGGTTTCCATCAGTATCGGAGGTTTTCTAAATAAATAAAAATCTATGCGTAAGGAAACGGATTGCATTGGGAATAAGTTTAAGTATTATTTGAATTAAGACAATCATTTCTATACTTCAAAACTATTTTGTCATTGAATAGTATGCAGATAAATACATAAATATGCTCTTAGAACACGTACACGGGTACAAGACAAGAGGTAGAGTGAGCAATAAGAAACACAGAAGGGTACATACTTGTTTGAACATTTCTGTCTGCAGTTGGTTGTCCACTTTATCATCAAATTTTCAAGATTTAATTCAAATTGAACTAAGTGTCAATCGCATTATTTACAGTATAAAAACAACGATATTCTTATATAATTGGGAGAGAACCCATATGGAAAACAAACACTGGTATTACAGTGGAGAAAATTGATGAAGGTGATGAATGTAAACATGTCACTACAATATATAAAACAAACATGAAATAAAACTATTACAATCTGACCGGTCTCAATAACTGTACCTAAGCCTCATATATAAAGAGATATTACTAAAGCTCCTGTTATACAAGAATGTTACTTCGTATAGTTTTACCAATTCGCAACATATCTTATACTGTACAAAAGTGTCAAATATTTGTTTTACACTGCAAGTCAAATGCTTTTTTCTCGAAGTCCTTAAAAGTACATTTCTCCACTGTGCTGATGTTTTTAATAACATATGCACATGGTGTGTGTTAATTTAACATATATTCCTTAGATAAAAAATTTATATAATCCAAATCATAAACCTGTGGCGTTTAACATAAATATTAATAAGTTGAAAATAGTGTGAAAATCATGGGATATGTACCAAATCAGTCCAGTTGTACACAATTAAATTTCATCATGAAATAATTGTACCCATATTACTATATTACTACGATACTACTATATTAATATTATGAATATTTCTATGAATATGAATTTTTATTTTTAAGCAAATTACATTTATACCTCGATTATTATAATTATCTCAATAATAATTCAATACTAGATTATCACACGATTTCTTTGCGAATAAAATCCGATTTCCTGATTAAATACCATATTACATCATTGAATGATTAATAAATTAATGAACTGAAGAACAATACCCCAGAGACTGAACTTACAGACATAAGTTCCTTAGCCGAAGGAACCATTTACTGACTTCTTAATATTTGTTTTTGAAGCGAAGTTGGTGGCCTTTGTATTTTCATAATTTCATCAGTGGAATAAATATCCAAATACAGGGTATCCCGTAACTGTCTGGAGAAAGGTACAGCACGTTATTGGCCAGATCAAGAAAAACACATGTCACCACATGAACATGAATCTCCGATGCCTAATCTCATTTCATATATTGTTTAAAATTATACTTAAAAAATGTAAATTAAATTAAACCGAGTTTTTCTCAAATGCTTATAAAAACAAGACCAGTAATTGAAAAAATATGATATTATCCGTAATATTTTCAATATGGTGCCCATAATATTTTTAACTTTAAATAATTTGAAAACATGAAGATTTTTCAAGAATTACAATATTATTTTTTACGATATTACCAGGTATCTAATGATACCAAAATTAATTTTATAGAACAATTAAAAAATTTACAGCAGATTTACTGTGACAAGATCCCACACTGGTATGTCATGTAATAAGTAACACATGTTTTAATAATTTTTAAACCATAGCAGATAAGACAGTTTTAGTATCTACGTCTTTACTAATTACATTCACAAATTAACGCTATTCTTTACAAAAACAAAACATTATAAGGTGCACATATTTAGAAAGACAGTGTTTTATATTACAGAATTTAACTAATAACATATTGAAAATGTAAACGACAACAATTCTTTATATGGCTGATAACTCTGGTATTAAATGCAAGTCAATAAATAGTTTAAAAAATTAATAAATAGTTTCAACTTATGAAACCATATGGCTGCTAATGAAAACAGTTTAGTCAAATTTTAGTATTAATACCATCAGACGTGAAATTGATACTTTACTATGTTAACATATTAAACAAAACGTACTTCTACTGTATATCTTTGTGGCTTATAACAGAATGCGTTACAGAATTTAAATTTGTGTCTGTTTAAAAACAGTAAATATGGATTATTATAATAGTAAGTATGTATTGGTAATATATTTTTAGCATGCGAAAAGATAAATGTATGTCACAGTCCTTTCATTGTTTAAAATGTATTTTGTAATAATTAAAATATTCCTAAAAAATTTAAGAGGGCTAACTAGCCACAACACAGGCCGCTTGCCGTTGAGACATGATAAAAGTACATGTCGTATTTGTATGCTCAGATTTAATTTGTTTCACAATTTAACGTTATCAAGCAGTGGAAAAGGTAGGTATTATTACTAAAATAAAGTGAGTCATAATGTGAAAATATGATACAGTTTCGGCAACATGTCTCTGAAGGATTCTAACTTCTGTCCAGTGATCTCACAATCTGACTTATTAACTATGTCTTTAGGAATAGATTCCTACCTTTAACAGCCGTTTTCAATAACGAAAACTGAATAAACGCGAATTTCACACAGTAATAAAAAATCCTTATGTGCAATAAAACTTCGCCCATTAATTTTAACATTGATATTTTGCACTTTTATACTTTTAATGGTATTCGTTTTTTTGCGCTTTTAGAGTCCTTAGATGAAATAACAGGTTCAAATAAGTCTTCTAAGTAGGTCAAAGGTATAAAACATAGAACAATCAGTGTTAATGTTTTAATTTTTAGGTTCCCAGAACCCTTCATCAGAAATACAGTTATTAATGAATGAACAGACAGAACTGTAACCAATAACTAATTGCGTAACAAAAAACAATTTTAACTCATAAGTATCATGAACAAAGGGTTTTCCAATCAGCCCTATGTAGAATACTTGTCAATGTTTACATAGAACTAAAATTATACATATGTGAATTATTTAGTTCAACACGATTAGTTTTATGTGATAGCCTAGGAGAACAATAATTGTGATAACAATGGCTAACTATCTCAACAGGCAGTGATAGTAGCAATCACTGTAATCAATAAACTAAATGTACATAGAGTATGGAATATATAAGGAATCTTAAAGACGCGTTTAAATTACCCGTAAAGTTTCAGTATTTGTCAAACAAATGTATTCCAGTTTAACGAAATGTTTAATTAGGATAGTGATTTTAGTATAATTTCAATTTCCCATTACATTTAATTATAACTAAGGGGGTGCCACTGTATATTTAGGTTTCATAGTAAAAGTTTTTCAGGATGTTTAAACATATAGTTTTTGTTTATTTTATTAAAGTGATAAAAAGCCTTGTAATATATATATATATAAGTTTAAAAAAGTATATATATATATATATATCCTTTTTTTAAACTTACAGAACTTTAGTTTCTTATGTTCCTAAGGTGTTTTTATAATCCAAATTGTTTTAAGAAATGAAGCCTTTTAAACATTTTTAATTAGGCAGTACGTAGGCTTAAATCAAAATAATGGAACGATTATAATACATTATTCTGAACAAATTAACTAATTAAAGTTAAAAGAAACATTTACTTTAACAAATAAATAGTAACCTTATGCTCTCATAACACTATTCTAAACTTGCTATGTTAGAAATGTTCATAAACTACTAGGCACAATCGTAACAAGATAGAAAACTCATTAACTACTTTAGTAACTGATTTACTGTCAATAGCAATAGTGTCTTCTCCGATCTTACTCTGGAGAGTTTATCCTAGTTCAGATTAGTTTGTAATACATCTTACCTTTTAAATACCCTTTAGCTAGTAGTACAATTTGAGCAATCAAATTTCACATGCCATATTTTGATGCAATTTTTCTCACTACTTGGTACGGATTTTATTACGGTTCAAAAGTGTATTTTATTGTATTTATGTACTTATATTATTGTAATAAATATTTTTAATCAGCCTCATCAGGTCTATTACATATTAAAAGTCGCTGTAAAAAAAAAATATATATATATATAAAATATAACAATAAATCTTGTTAAGACTACTAATTACACTTCTAAACCTTCATAAAACATATATGTACATACAGTGGTACATACACTGTACGTCTGATGTGGAATTGAAAATAACTTATTCTATTAGTATTTTTATGAGGATTTAATAAGAGATCTAAATATAATGTAAATAAATTGCTTTAAGAGCAAGCCAAAATTAAGCGAAATGTTAGCGGCAATGTATACTCATGGATACTGAAGTCAATGTATGCTAAGCCAACAGAGCTGGCACTTTTCCATGTACTTAAATGTCACGCTTTGCTACTTTGTCTTAAAAACTTCCTAACGGATTCATAAAATATACAATGCGTTTTATATTTCTCAGTCATATATGTCATATATGCATGTGGAAATATATTACCACACAATATTCCACAGACAGAAATACAATTTTGTAGTTAGAGTATCATCGATTCAATAAAACTAATGTAACGATTATAATACATTATTCTGAACAAATTAACTAAGAAATTAACTAAGTGCCTTTTTAAATTGAAATTATCAATATTTTCATGGAAAATAATAAATGTTGTACATAAGTAGTAAAATGAATGCGTAATATGTATACATAAAAGTTGTGAAAAATGTAATGTTTAACAATACAAGAGTTAATTAAACTAACGTTAAACGTGTAAACAACAATTTATTATCTTGAGATCATCAGCGTTAAATTCTCTTTTACAATGGAGTATATCTTTAGAAAATATAAAGGAACTTATTTACTAAATTTTTTTCTACAACAGAATTTCATTCATGAACATCTCCACCTAGTTTAATAAACTGAGTAAAAGTTTGTTTTATAACAATTCCGTTAATCGTTATGAGTATTTAATAAACACAGAATGAGAATTAAAATTCTGAACCTTCAAGAGGTCCACTAAATAGACTATTGCAATGATAAATTTTGCTGTTTTAAATTAAAGTTATTAAAAAATGCCATAAATTAATTTAATCTAAAGCATTATTTTATATTATAAAACACAATCTAAGAATACCATTATAAACTCAACTCTTACAATGTACAAAACGAGTATACTAACTCTGCCTTACGTAAACTTCATCAAATACTATGGTTCGACATCGATTGCCCAGCCTAGGTGCTATCCCAGCAAAGGCAAGACCATTAGGACCTGTGGAAAATATACACGTAAGAGGAAAACTCTAAGGAATCTGAGTTTTTGTCTCATGCACATATTTATTTCCAAATTTCGTTCATTTGTCTCGAACGAAATGCACATGTTGTTTTTTTAGATGAATGCATTTTATAAAACTTTTTGTAACATAAGTATTATGATAACGTTTCTATAAATCTAGAAAAGATTCCAGCTTATAGTTTATACATACAAGTGCAATAACTACACAAGCATCTGTTATAAACTAAATTAATCAAAGCTCAGAGACTCTGTGAATGGGTCAATAGACACTAAATTGACTTGCTTCAATTATCTTCTCAATGGCCATTCCAAATTAACTAGTTACCCTTGTCTGGTGTATTATACATGGAAATTGTAATACATGGGGATTATTAGATTGATTTTAATCATATTATACGTGTGTTTCTTTGGAGTGATAAGCGCTGTGTAGTATTAGATGAATTTAACTTTATGAATGCACTAAAAAATTTAATTTCCGAATGAACAGTAAATGAGGAACATTATAATAGTTTTAAACTCATGATTTCAACAAGGTGACTACTTTAACACAACTTGCACATTTGAAATTTACAGGACAACTTAAATGTGAACTAAGAAATGTAAAAATAGTAACTTGGAATATTAAATTGTCAATTTTAATTATAATATATAAAATATAATATTCAATATTAACTAACTAAACACACTATTACAATTAATATGCGAGATTAGAAATGACTAGACATATACCTAAGTAGTGTAAAACCTTTTTAGACAAATTTTCAAACTATTATCTTTAGCGTTGGACTCAATCCTGGTATATTTTACACAGTTTTATTTGTTTATTGTTTTGAAATCTTTGAATGGCTCCCTTAAGAATGAGACCTATTGGCACAATCCAATTCTTCAAGGGCGTTTAATATGAAGAATCAAAGATGACTTTTTAGCTATCGGCACTGCACAAATGTAATGTGCCGTTCATGAACACTTATCCTTCTCCTGAATTACTGCTGCTACGATGGTCTTAGTCAAAGATCAAATCAAATTAAATCAAAGCAAATCTTTAATTGCTCGTCACAATTACACATTGTATGGCAAACGTCAGAATTAATTATAAATTTAAGACTCGCATACCACATTACCACCACGTCCAAACTTACATATTTTTCATGCATTCCAGTCTCATTCATCCATCGCCAAACTCAACCCACTTCCAGCGCTGGAGTCAGTCATCGAATTGGGCGTTCTCCCAGTTAAACGCCAGAAACTCGTCAACGCTGTAGAAGGCATTTGACACCAGGAAGCGCTTAAGACGAGCTTTGATGCCTTGGGCGTTTGGGCGTTTATAATAGAATTTGGCAAACTTTTGATGAAATGAACACCTGCCTGCAAAGGGAAATGCTCATAAACCACCGCTCTGTGTCTTCCAGTACGGTAGTTATCTCTGCCTCTAGTCTTATACCCGTGTATGTACGTCCCCTGGTTAGGGCACATTTAGACAAACAGAACAAAGATGTTTCAAAAATATAGAGACTGGGCAAAGTCAACATTTGCTAAGTTTTGAATGCTGTCCTGCATGACTCTCTGAAATTCAACTTTACGATGATACGAATCGCTTTTTTTGCAATTTGAACACCCTCAGGACATTATTGCCTGTACAGGCCCCCCTCAACACCACTTCTTAGGAAAGGTGAGAGTGAATTAGCCCATAATATGCCGCAATCAATACTTGACTGGGGCAATACCGGGCCAAGGACCTCAAAACATATATTCCTGAGAACAGTTTGGCGCACACATGGTCAATGTGATTATTCCATGTCAACCCTCGGTCGAGGAGTATTCCTAGAAATTTTGAGGAGTAGACTTCTTCCAATATGGAATCTGCCAACATGACGGCTGACCCACATTGGGAGTCCATTAGACGCAGTGTGAAATTCAACACGTTGGATTTCGAAGAATTCGTTTGACTTGAAATATTGCACACAATTGTTGATATCGACAAAGGATTGTAGCTCCAAACCTTCTTGTGTGTTATCTCTGAAACAGAGAGTCGTGTCATCAGCTTACTGCACAATTTTTACCATGCAGCAGCGATGAATGTACGTCGTTGACGTATAACAGGAAAAGGATTTAACTGAGTATAGAGCCCTGAGGGACTACATATCTCAGTTGAATGGGTGTAGAAAATTGGTTTGAAATCTGAACCACTTGAGTCCTCTGACAAAAATTATTTAAGCCATAAGAGCGGCACACCTCGGATGCCATGAGAATGTAGTGTGTTAAGCAGTATTTCATGGTCAACGCAGTCGAATGCTTTAGAAAGGTCAAGGAACACACTTAATGTGTGATCCTGACGTTCTAGTCCCTCTACAACCATATCAGCCAAACTCACCACTGCGTCTATCGTCGATTTATTTTTCCTGAATCCAAATTGGTGTTCAGAAAGCTGGTTGTTTTTATTTAATAAATAAAGAATTCTCGTTAGAAAAGGTTTTTCAAATATTTTGCTCAATACAGGCAGAATTGAGACGGGCCGATAGTTATTTATTGAACAGGGGTTTTCTTTCTTGAAAATTGGATGCACTTTTTCAATTTTTAGGAGAGAGGGATAAACTCCTGAGTTAAAAGACAAATTTACCAATTGAGTCAGTGGTTTCACGATATGCCTTGAGCATTGTTTTATTGACCACATGGATCTCGATTCTAGATCATTTGATTTTTTAGGTGGTAATTGTTGAATAATTTTATCGAGCTCTTCCTCAACTACAGGAGTCAGAGCCATTGAGGCTGTTGGACTCTGTCTACGCGTCATTTCCCGTGTGGCAGCGATGGACGAGGGCCCCGTCCACAAGCAACAGACGCAAAAAATCCGTTAAACTCGTCGGCAATTCTAGAAGCATCACTCACAAGAGCGTCCCCAATTTTGACTGTGAGCAACACATTTCCTTTCAAATAACTCTTGTCATGGTTATATCATGTATAACATGTGGCTGGTGTTGTCTACATCATTTCCAGGAAAAAAGGCACTCGTCAGTATATGCTTTGTCGATGTTTAGTAGTTAAGATCAAAAGCAACCTTGGAGGAAAACAATTCCCTAAGTTGCCTGGACGAGGAATCACAGCTTTATTATTTTACTCGTGCGCTTCCATTTTCTATTTGAGTCAGTATCATCTTCACTAGGAGCACTCAGGTCCCTTTCGGTTTAGAGAGCAGAATAAGAGCTACTCATCACAATCCTTTCCCTCATCACCCTGATTTATAAAAGGATCATCTAAATACTGGTAGTCATTTTAGAAAAGGACATTTTTGACTAAATATATATATATATATAAAATATTCTAAATATCACATACACATGTTCCATTACTAGGGACGAAGTCACCTGAGATTACGATTCCCAAGTTACGATTTCAAGATCTTTCCTGGAAGGTCTGCTAAAGTTTATTAAATATATAAAATCCATTATTTAATAGCAAAGGATCCATCAGCTTGGCCAAACATTGCTAAAAGTACTATTGTTCAAATTTAAGGTAAGAGTTTTAATAAAAAAAAGTTTAAGTGTATGGATTCACAAAGAACAGTATATAAACGAACATTGCACAAAATTCTACTTGGATATCCCTCTTGTCAGACAAACATACCACCACTAAATTGCTCATTCAAAATGTTTTGTCTTCAAATTATTTTCTATTGTTCCGTTTTTTTTATTAATAAAATATATAAACATAAAATGTGGTTTTAAAAGAAAATATCTGCCTAAGACTTTTTTAGACATGTATAATTGGCAGTATTTTAACTTGATTATACTCTAAGTAAATAGTTGTTCATAAAATGTACTTTAACTGTTCAGACTCTCTCCCAGATCAGGTTACCACAATCTGGACACCACAAGGACTGTTTGAGATTTCGTTTCAAAACGGATTATCAATAGACTCCGTACTGTAGAGTCCTGTTATAGGTAACAATTTGGGTAAAACGATAATAACTGTGACTACACACGCTGTGCATCTAGACTGCAAAACAAATTACTGTTTAGTTTTGCATTTTCAAACAAATTTTATTTGTATTCACACGTATAACATGTATAATAATATATTACTTTTGTAACAACATTTGAAAGAATTTAGACTTTTTTTTAGAGAGAGAGGAAGAGATTTATATATTATAGATAGCATGAGCAACAGAGAAAAAGGCAATCAACGTTACTCGGTAGCTTTCAACACTGCACCTATTCAGGCAAACAATTGACATATTGGAACTGTCATTTGTACAACGGGAGTAAACTCCTGCATTGTCAATGATCTCGAGGCTAAAGCTACAAAAACAATGACTGTCCAGATTATTTTCAAATTTATCTAACACGTGCTATAGGTTTAACAAATTTCAACTTTTATTTTTAATTCATAACTTTCGTATGAGTAAACATATTTTCCAAATTATCATCGTACGTACATATAGGTAGAGAAGTTTTTATATAAAAATAGATTAGGACATTTCAAGGTAGAATCAAGGAGCTGATTCAGTACTTTGGACCTATAGTACGATGTTATGGCTGGTATTACATCTGTCTGTCTGGTTGGCCTAAACGGACTTGGAAATCGCCGCTTTATAAATTAGTAGACTTGGTCTTATTTGCTCACTACTAAGGTGCGTGCGTATTGATCTCGCGTTTTATTACTCGAATAGGACATAAAAGAGACCTATGTAGGATAACAATAGAAAGTGCAGGCAAACCACTGGAAGCTCCTTGCCAAAGAAAGCCCAATTTCCTGCTTAATTCACTGCAGATTGCCTCAATGTGATGATCAGGAGTGATTGTTCCGTTTAGGAGAACGCCAAGACCCTTTATTACCTCCCAGCGCTGTAAGAATATGTCTTGGACGGTATAATTATTCTGGAGGAATGGTTCGCTGTAACAGAAGGACATAATCAAACATTTTGACGCCGTTAGTTGCAGTCTGTTATTAGTGTACCAGTTTCAAATATTATCAAGAGAGCGTGGAGGGTATTACTCCAATCGTTTACACCCAACTTGTAGAACAGCTTAATAGCACCAGCGAATAGCAAGAAGTTACTTTCAATAGTCTCACTAATATCGTTCATAAATAAGTTTCATACATCATCATATATAATAGAAGGAGTCAGGGAATTTAGTGTATTGTTGCATACTGATTAAATTTCAACATCGAATCTTAAAAATATTTATACGTTGTATAGGTGCGTTAATTAAATACACTCATCCATAGAGTAGTAAAAAAATACTCATTAAGATATGACGCCATATCCTCATGAGAAACTTAAGTGGGGAGGAACAACACCTTGAGCCATACTGTTATGTGTTTTATTTAAAAAAGGCACACTGTTTTTACAACCTTTTTAGGTTTCATAAATAATTATTTGTATAGCACTATTAGCCAAGTGAACTAACATTAACTGGAGGTTGGCTTAGTGGTTGAACTGTTAGCTTATGCACGAAGTCTCAATTAGTTTGATAAATTCTCTTCAATAAATTATCTAAATCGGTTCAAAAGTGCATTTCGACACTTTTTAGTGTCTCATTCATTTTATAAAGTTGATGAATTCATGAACCATCTCACTAGCTTCAATGTGCGGTAGTACTGGGCCGTTGACATCCAAAGTTATTTTTATTATATATTAATGTTACTGCTTGAAAACTTGCATCGTTAACTAAAAACTATATTGTTTACGATATTTTTAAAATGTAATCGTTAACATAAGTCATTTCATTATTTTAATGAATATAGAATTATTATTATGTGATGCATGCTATGAAATGTTAAGGTTGTTTCTGGCAATAAAGGTATATTGTATTGGATCATGTTGGCTTCGTCCCCAATTCGCATGAAGATTTACCAACCCTTGCAACCCCCTTCCGGATGCGCTAAATCATTTTAGGATGTCCTCCATCTCTGGAATGTGCTGATATTGATTTTTCCTAATCTATCACATTTGTTGGAGTGAACAATTTTGTTATGTAGTGCACTTGTATTGTATTTTTATTAAGGTCTGTGGTTACCTTATGAGTAAAAAACCTAAGATATTTAAT
Organism: Homalodisca vitripennis; assembly: GCF_021130785.1. Taxonomy (NCBI): domain Eukaryota; kingdom Metazoa; phylum Arthropoda; class Insecta; order Hemiptera; family Cicadellidae; genus Homalodisca; species Homalodisca vitripennis. The sequence goes on from NW_025780708.1 coordinate 30,535, forward strand.
GATCTATTATGGTTCACGACAATTTGTTCTGCTGTCATTAGTTATACCTTGCAGAGTTCATCCTTATATCGTGCTTGCTTACATTTTTGTGTTACGTTGTTTGAGAACTGAATTAAGGTGTACAATCCAATCTTCAAAACGTTGTGTTCTATTCTTCTAATACATATTGACAAAGGATGCCGACGAAATCCTCTTATTCTTTCACATAATTAATTTTAAATATACAGTACAGTAAATCGTATATAAAATTAATAATCAATTATTATTAAATATATTAAGTGATTGAACTGTTAGCTGTTGCTTTATTGAAAGATCTTGAATTAAACACTTTAACAAATTTAATACTGACATTAGTTTAGTACAGAAGAGCGCTGTTGTAAGTTAAGCTAACCAAGTATAGAATGTAAACATTATTTAGATTGTTTATGTGATTGAAAAACACACAACCAAAATATAGGATTCGAGTAAAATACGAGTATACAAGATTTCTGGGTATTATTACAGACCCCAGAGCTGAACCGTCCTACAGTTCAGTTACAACGAAATATCGCAATGTTCCTGGACAATATTCCGAGCTCACTAAACTAATACTGTAACCGCGTAACGTACAGAAGAGACTCTTGGAGATTATTACGTTTCCCATAACCACCTTATAAGTTTCTCAGAGATATATGAATATTTCCGTTACATGATGTCTTATACTAAATAAAAACTGCCTTCTACTTCAATCTCGATTATAATTATTATTTATATTGTTTTATATTATCGATACACATAATCATTTTACAAAGTATTTTTTCATTACTAATATGTTACATCGTGTATCACTGGAGTTACTGTAAAGTATAATTTTCAACTAATGAATAAAAACCCTACTCGTACGACATTGCAGAAAATTTATGGCTGAATCATAACTGGCTTATTTTACTATGCAAAGGATTCTTACAGACCTTCACCTTAAGAATGAATAATATTGTATTTCCAGGTGTAAGGAAAATAGAAAACATAATTATTGCTTTATTGAAAGATCTTGAATTAAACACTTTAACAAATTTAATACTGACATTAGTTTAGTACAGAAGAGCGCTGTTGTAAGTTAAGCTAACCAAGTATAGAATGTAAATTAAGCTAACAAGGTACACTTAGGCAAATGAAAGTAAGTAAGTTTGAAAATGTAACTTCCTTCTAAATAGCGGATTGAGAACACGTTACGATGAGGAAAATACACAATCAAATTCCCAAAGCTACATATTAGTGCAAATTGTTATATTTTTAATCACGCTAGGCAACCACTAATATAAATTAGACTACAAGGTCGGGTTATGTTACGCCTTTGACTAAGGACACTTTATTTGCCCAGGAGCATGACATTTAAAGACAAGGACAAGGTTGACTATATGGAAAATATACGAAATTCTTTGATACGTGGGGACGCTTTATAATACAGCATAGCCAGTAGCATATAGATTGTTTAATCCCTATTATGACATGTTTATTTCTACTAAATATAATATGAGAACTTCATGCACAACACATAACTATTACAAGTTTCTGTTGTTTCTAAGATTTCAGTAGTTAAGATAGTGGACAATTCTATTATTTGACACCTATACATTCACAAGTGAAATTATTGTTACATGATTTCAATTTTTTAGTCAATCGGTTTTTAAGTGAGTTGATTCTTTGTATCATAGCCCGTCATTAAACCTTTCATCGAAACAGGAAAAATTATAAAATATTTGTAATAAACTTTTGTGGAACTGTTAACAAATCAGTATTTCTAGTCATTTTGCAAAAAGGTTCTCTGAATAGTTCCTATTACAGATAAGGCTATGAATGTTTTAGAATGTCATGTATAGATTAATAGAACTTGAATGTTTCTGTATTTTTAATCATTTATTAGCACAATAAGGGTTGATTTTGGAAGTTCGTTACAAGATTAACTGTTTTAAGAATCTAGCCCGCTACTAAAATTACAGAGTTAATAAGATTTTATATTAAACCATGTTACTCAAAATCCAATATTTTGTTTGCAAAGTTTGGCATTACCACTACAAACACAACTGTTTCACAGAGAATACTGATGGTTTAGATTACGATGAGTTCGCTGTGTTTCATTATCCAAGTGTAAATCTACATCAAGGGCGAAGTTCACGGTGTTGTGCGTTAACGCCTAACGAACCTTAAACTCATGACAAACCCCTTAACGAGCCTTCTACCTCCTCCCCCAACACTATGCCTTGCTCAATATATAACTAGACCGTGAATATAAAACTTTTAATTGCCTGTTATATTAATTTAAAAACAACTTCTTAAAATTACGGAACCAGTGAATATCTGACCAAACTTACATTGAAAAATAAATATAGGAGAACAATTCATATGAAACAACTCAAGTAATATACTTTCAAAAGCGCTTTACAGGTATTTAACTGGTCAACCGTAAATAATTATATTTCAAAATACTGACATTATAATGGCTTATAAATAAAATCGTATGAGTTACATCGGAAGTATTATAAAAATATTTAAACATAAAATATTCCTTGTTTTTTTCAAAAACATTTGTTGAGTATAAAGTTTATAACATAATAAATAAATACTTAATGTTGTGTAAGCCTAATTAAGTGATGGAGTAATAAAATTGTAAAGATAATGTGTTAAAGTGTGCAAAAAACATCAAAATTAAAACGTAGAACTTCCTAAACGTGATATTGCTCTTGTTCAAATAATAACTGATATAATAGATATTAAAGTAATAATAACTAATTTTAAAATAATATTATAGGGATATTGCACATTCAAGAAGAGTTGAGTCCAATTATAATAGGATACGATTCCAATTTTATTGTTCTCTATACATAAGGTCTTGAATATTCCTTGAACTTGAGGCTCAGTATAATTTAAGCAAAAAGACTTTTAATACTTACACGAGTTAGTAAACACATTAGAAACACACAACTCAGGATAAGGAAAAAATCATAGTGTAAGACTGTTAGAAGAACAAAACATGAAAATGAATTCGCAAAGCAGAAATACTTGTACGAATGCCATACTACTATCCAAAAATAACAGCAAAATTCAATGAATTTTTAAATATAATTAAGAAACGTTAGTCTCAATAAAGAAGTCAAAGTCAAATGATGAAAAGACTGGCATCCACATTGTGATAAAGGATTGAATCATTATCTCCGCTGATCGGTTAAACCACTACCAACCACAAAACAGTACAGCGCTTTGCAAGGAGGATTCTTTGTTCTTTTGTGGATTGCATGGTACTTAACGTACATATACTATGATATATCTCCTTGATAGTGAGCTAGAATCAGCAATACAATCATTATGGAATAGAATATCTCCTGAATTGGATGGTATAAGTTCAATGACAATACAAAAAGTTTAATCACAAATATTTCAAGTATTAATTTACATTGTTAATTGGAGTTTTGAAACTGCTGCCTTTCCGGAGAGACTTGAAGAGTCAGTAGTAATTCCTATATATAAGAGAGGTTGCCGTAAAAATTCAGTAATTACCGGCCGATATCCTTGTTATCTTTATTCTCTAAAGTGAGTGAAATAGTTATAAAGAATAAACCAATCTGTTACCTTGATTCAATAGGTCTTTCAGTACAAATCAATATGGTTGGCGACAGGGATTAAATACTGAATTGGCTCTAGAAAATTGTATAGATCAAGTTTCTGAAGGGATTAATAAGGGAAAAAGTGTTAGTGATTTTTATAGATTTACTAAAACTTGTGATACCGTCAATCACAAAACACTACTGAAAAAATTGCATCATTGTGATATGAGAGGAATTGTGCTTAAATGGTTTCCTAACAGGGAGAAAACAGTGTGTAAATGGTGTTCTTAGTAGATTTTGAATAGTTAAATATGGTGTACCTCAAGGTTCTTCTAAATATTATTGGGTAATAATAGCATTATTATTCCTAATTTTTAAATTATCTTTGTAAAGCAAATTTTAGGGGACGGGTTACATTATTTTGCTGATGATACAGCTCTATGTTACATAGAAAACAAGCTATCTGATATAGTGTGCACTATGAATAAGGATTTAGAAGGTCTGAAATTGTGGTTTTACTGAAAATAATATGGCCATTGAAATTTAGAACATTTATTACGTTTGAAAATATTCATATCATTATAAATAAAATAGTTGTCCGCTATACCAGCACACAAAACATTGGAGAGTAAAATACCTTGCAACACTTGAAAATTAAATATTTTGCACGTTTACGGGGTAGTGTATAATCAGAATCGCCAAACACAATTATAAAGGGTAATCCAATTTCAGTATTCTAGTTTATTTAAAAATTAACAAAAAATATTTTTCATTGACTTAGTAACGAATGCCAAAGTCTTTTGAAAGATCAAAAAGGGTAACATTAGATATTCTTCTTTTGTTTATAGTTAATCGTAATCAACAGTAATTTTCAAAAGAGCAGTATTGCTGTGGTTGGACTGAAACCCTGATTAAACGGTAGACAAAATCCAATTGGCAACAAGGAAATTTGCTTGTGGACTACTATGTTAAGACATTTATTTATACAAGGCAGGTAGATTAGTTTGTGTTTATTACAATCCGGTAAAACACAATATTTTCAAAGAGAATACTTCAATAAGAACTTAGACCAAATACCTCTTATCAAAAATATATTTAATTTTCAGTGAAGATTTCTACCACCGGAAATATTCACAAATATCTATTAACTGTAAATTTGCTTGTATATTAAAAAAAATGTTTTACTTAGATTATAATTTTCACACATAATTAAATTTATTTCAACTACTCCTTCATCTATAAAAACAGTATATATTAAACAGGAATTTTCAAGATTTATTAGAAAATCCCCAATAGGATCTGAAATTGTAAGTACAGAAAGCTTCATAAAATCCTCAAAGTCATAGTATTTACTTAAGTATTTAAAATAAATCTATATCAAATACTTTAATATGACGACGGCTTTGCTAAAGACAATATATAAAATGCAAAGGAAAAAATCAAGGTGATCATACCAGCATAATATTTTTATAACAAGTTGTTTGTGTGATATAAAAATACTTTCAATTCCCGTTGGTTAATAAAAGAAAAAAATTACCATTTAAAACAGTTTTGTTTGACAAAATTTTCAAACGTATTCATGTGCAACATTCAATAGAACTTTGATTATATAATACTGTTCTTAATTACAAAATTTACCTTTTCAATCTGGGTTATAGGTGAAAATTCAATAATACGAGATAAGACGCTCTTTTACCGAATTTTTATGACTACATACGAATAATTTTGCAGCATTTCTAGATTTGAGGAGTTTGCAAAGAAAGGATCAAATTTTCAATTAATAGAATTTTTATTAATTGAATTAATTAAAATTTCAACTCCTCTCTTAAATAATGTGTTTTAATATTGTTATTTACAATAACACGTATGGTACTTCGAGTTAATGGTAATTATACTAACACATTTGAAGGGTTTGCTAATAACAACTGCACACTTTGTAAAACAGGACTGGATTTAATGATAACGTCAAAATATAATTTCACAAAAAACCAACGTAATAACAATATCACCCAATGTAATATTATCCAAACCCAAAAATAGATTTTTTAAACTGTCCATTCTCTTAAATGAACTATTGGTATCAAATCAAATTTTGTTGTTACTCTGCAAAAACAACACTTTAAGCTACGCTAATCGATCTACGCGAAGTTTCCAATGGTCAGTAGACAGCTCAAAGTGGTTCTAGTTTCAAAATCTCTCAGGGACCGAATCGTGGCGATCATAGTCTTTAATATTTACCGTAGTTATGTCATAATTTCCCAGAACTATTATATATTCACTCAAAGACCACAGGTTTGCAAGGATGTAATGGTTAATTGAATGCTTCGATTTTTTTACTATAGGTGTATTTTCTAGTATACTATAATCCGTTGGCCAAAACATAAATAACTAAGATAATTACTTTAATGGGACAAACAATGGATACACAGATTTTCCATGAACCATGTATACCTTTATCAAACATGATAAAATTAACAGGATACGACGTAAGTTGTGTTTATTTTCAGATATGAATGAACCAAGGCCGTGCTGTGAGTTTACTAACCGAAAGAGGATTTAATCGGAGAAACGATCATTTGTTTCCTGTCATCTGACACTGACACTTTATATATCAAACCACGCATTTTCATGTTTCACCTTAATGAAAACCAATTTTTTAAAGCAATTCAATTAATGGAGAGCGATTTATCATATTAATCTTCCTCTGTTCAGGTCACTCGTTTCAATTGCTATTATTTATACCACTGGATTTTAAAATCATTAATGTAATTTAAGTTTCATAGAAACAATTAGCTGTCATATGCAATATTTAAATGTAATGCATTTCCAAAGACTAATTAATTGCAAATTACTATTAATAATGATATATAGGAACGCCAAGCATACTGGATAATGTATTACGCATAAATGTGATTTAATTCAGGTTCGCTAGCCACTGTTGTAATACCTACAAGTTACGAATACGTCACACTGCGTTTCTCGTAACACTATTTGCTGAAGTTTCATGCAAACTTTAATGTGTACAGCTAATCTCATGAGGCAACGTTTTTTACTATGTAAAATCTTAAGATATCATATTATTGTACTCAGTTTGTTGAAAAATATATTTATACTGCGACCTTCACGTTTCTAACATTGTTACTCATAAGACAAATATATGAGTTCACTAACGCTCAGCCAAATCCACCTTCACCAAACTTAATGTTTATTTTATATAATTAAAGCTTCATACGAAATTTAAAGTTAATATCTAAGTTCGTTCCCGAGATATGTTGCGGATAGACAGATAAATATTTAGGCAGGAGTGAAAATGTTTTAGTTCCTCTGGTGATAGGCTTCGCTGTCGCTCAGCGGACAAGACATCCTTGTTAGTATTCTTAATTTGTTACCAGATAATAAGCTTAGATTGCTTGGTACAAGGTTATACACAGTAATTATATACTCACTAGGCTAAGATAATTATTAACTTTTCCACATTAAAAATTACTGTAATCATTTCCGTTTTAATTTCTTTCATTTAATAACTAACTCATTTTAACATATAATCGCTGTATTCAATTTTTTGGATACGTTTAGTGTCGCCTACTAGTTCTCTTTATTATTTTAATAAAATTAACATTCAATTATTGAATAGTACAAAACATTGTAACTTGTTTTGAAAGCAACAAGTGAAGAATTATATTTATAAAGACAATGATTGGAATCGTCACCCCTAGCTCACTGTCTAATGATATATTCCCTATGTTAAATTAAGTAGCAATCCATCATACGTGAACAATTTAGAGGTCTTTTTGATCTCAAACCATCAATTATATATTCAAACCATACAATTTTTGCCAATTAATATTGAAACTATCTAAAGCACTTATTGCTGATAGGGTTCATGATATTCACAGGAGACTAATGCTAATCGGAATCTAAACAGCTGATTATGTATATCAGCTTTAGACCGAATATATTGTACAGGGAATTACATATCTGTTTACAACACTCTGTACACTAATATTAATTGCAATATATTACTTCTTGTTGTTTAAATGATTATTCTTATTTATGATGATTAGGTTTATGCTAGTTAGTACTGATTCATCAATTATCATTTAGTCATTATATTATTGTATGTTTGATAGAGACATAAATCAATTGCATGAGTGTTTTATAAAGTATTCACACAGCTGAATTATACACAGCCCTAAATTCAATAATTCTTTAATTCGTATTATAGTAATCATGCATTACGATTTTCAAAATGCCACTTACAGCTTTATTAACATTTCTTAGCAAAGTAGCCTGGAAAACAGATTGCATACACATAATATAATATAAAAATCTTTTGAATAGTATAATAAGAAGTATGGTGCGGGGTGCCCCCTTGATGATAGATGCTCCAGATATATTCTATATATATATATATATATATATATATATAATAGAATAGAATTTATTTATTCACCAATCATACATGTATTTGGCCCCGCTAAGTTAGAACTTGTCAGCGGGGTCAAGTAATAACAGTTTTGTGATGTACTGGTGGAAAACAAATAAAATTATAATATAACATACGTGCTAGAAAAGTACAATCTATTGAGTCTACTAGTGGCACAAGTGGGCAAGTCCATGACAGCGATCAAAAAGTGGCTACTTATTAATACATATATACCGCTGCCTTTAATCAAATCAATCCAAAGAACAGCAACACATCATTGATAATCATAGCAATGTTATATTACAGTTCTAGATTAATTAATATAGCATACATTTTATTATCTTAAAGTCATTTGATTTTAGAATCACGTGAGGGTATACCGTATGCAGCATTCATTGAAGGGGATGAATTTCTTAACTTACTCCCCCCACCGGTCTCTCCGGTAACAAAAAAAAAACTATATTGCACCAGCTGTTAATCACAAACCTACAGCGTACTATAGTTACATCTACAAACTGTTCCATTCCGACCCATCCCTGGTTCGTGAAGGTTATGGGAATATGAATATAACCTAAAAGTTAAACTTGCAGTGCATTAGCACGTGTAATTTAAACAATTCAAAATAAAAAAGTGGTTGCTTTCAATCGTAAATAAAGCAGCTAGTGGTGCATTTATTTAATCCTGCCCTGAAACCTGATTTTACTTTCTTTAAGTGTTTGTGTTACGGTGTGTTTGTGTCTCCTAGTGTTTGTGTCTCCTTGTGTTGGTGTTCATATATTTTTAACAACTAACCACTCTTTAAAGACTATTTAAAACAATTAATATAATAAGTGCAAACAACGTGATCCGTTTCTAATCTCATCCTCTCAGATTTATAGTAGAATTGCTCCAAAATTGTAAATTTTGAACACATTGATTTTACCTCAATGTTTGAAAAACCTTTGAAGTTAATGTAAATTATTAACTGTTATATAATCCTAACACATCTCAATAATTAATCATTGCAACTATGAACCCGTACCATTCTCTATCCTGAGGGTCAAGCCCAGCAGTAATACTGCAGGTGATTTTATATCCGGCCAGTCCACAATCCAGAGACAATATTTAAGTACATGGGCTACCTACCATTTTTAAGTCCGAGCATCCATCAAGGTTTATTTATCGTAGCAGCTTCAAAATGTCGATGGCATATTGACTCATGATATGCTTATCATATCATTTGATGTATTATTATTATTATTATTGAAGACGTAAGTATAGCCTACTAACTTCTGCCAAGCTGTGTGTGAAAGTTTTGTAATAGTCCACTGGGGATATTAAAAAGTTTTTCACATAATCAAGTAAGAAATGGTAAACAGATCACTAAAAATCAACAATGTCACAGTTATGTGGTGCCTTATTGAGCAGCCGTCATATAAATGCGCACTCGTACACCCAGATACCAATTTAATGCAATAAAATGTTCATCCCTATAACATCCTATTCATACCTTAAACTAAAACTAGGCCTATCTAATTAAATACAATATTGTGTGATGCCCACATTAACTAACATATAAACTACTTATAGTTAACTAAATTATAATTAATCTGATTTAACACACATTGAGAAAGCCTTTACCTACTAGCCTATATCACAAACCTGATTGCCACACAATGAACTACCACCAATTTCAATAGACATAATTCCAGGAGTATTCCTATTATCTGTTTAACATGATCAGTTAACAACTTAAGAACCTTAAAAATAAGTAACTACAGATAAATAGCTCTTTTATGTAGGCCTAGCATTATTACTGATAATCAATGGCTTGTCATTCAATTGGCAATGTCAAACCATTCAACAGCTGAAATACAAAATATTACATTAAAGTACATTAAGGAGAATTTAACAGAAACAGAGGCCACACTGCTTACAAGCACACCAAATCACCATTAGGTAGAATGAATAGGTATCTTCAAACAGCAATGCAGCCAACACCTGCAGTACAATAAACGGTCATCACCACAATATTCAGTATTTATAACCCATAATTTGATCCCCTTAGATTTCAATTGTGGTGTTGGCTACTTGAAACTTCACATGGTGTACCCCAACCGGTAATTTGGTTTAGTGATACCGTAAATTAGTAACATCTATGAATCTTACATCTACAGTATAATAAGCGGCCCTGACAAAAATATTATATATTTCTAATAGAGAAAAAAGTAATTTCAAAACTGTGTCAATCAATTAATATGAAACCAATATTAAACCAAAATAAATTAAAGATAACTAAATAGAACAAAGACAACATTGCCTACGCCAAATCATAACCTGGTAAGGTGGACACCTTCAACCAGCAATCGGAAAGCAGCCAACGCATGCAGTATAATAAGCGATCACCACAACATTATTCGATAGTTTAGATAATTCTAGCTGACAATTTGATACCCTGAGATTTAATTGTGGTGCTGCCCGCTTGAGAGATCACACAGAGTACACTAACCATTTATCTGGTTGAGTGAGAACTCTTAACTAACAATATCAATAAAGCTTACACTTGTAGTATAATAAGCGGCCACCATCACAGCATTTGACACATCAGGTACAGAGTTTCTAATCAATAAATTGATATCCCGAACTCAATTATGGTATCGGCCATCCACCTCACCACAGATCAAACTTACATATAAATAAACTAAAAACTACATCAACCAAATTATTCCAATAACATCTACTTCTACATTCAGTAACAACAAAACAAGAACCCATCTCATAATCACTGACTAACAACTACAATACGCCTAATAAACTAGTTGTTTCATTAAATAGATATATAAACAATCACTCATTACGCAACTTCCAATCCTTAGTTGAAAGACCAATTCCCAAATAAATAATAGGCCTAAATGGCTTTACGATTGATTCACATACAGAGCAAATAATTTTAAACAACGAACAAAGAATTACAGACTAGTTAACAATGTAATAAATTTATATATAATACCAACAGCTAAGAAATGTAAACATCCCTACAAACGACAAACAATAACAGCACTCAAATGATAACAATAACAATAATAGGTCTATTTGATCTCATCCTTTGGATTTTGTATTGTGCTGAAGGAAACTGCATCTTATGAGCCACAGCCCTGCAGTAACCAATCGTACACCATAATTTTTAAATTTTCTAAAATTTTCCTCATTATGTAAGGACTGGGGCAGGGTGTTATATAATGTGGGCACAATGTAATCTGCTAATCTTTCCCCAAACACAGTTCTTATTTGGGGTACTTTGAATCTTGGTGTGTTTCTCAATGTAATAGCTGCATATTTTGTATTTGTAATCCTGTTCTTGTTATTGTTAAAATAATTAAGGAATATGCTAAGTTTATAATAGTTGTCAGGTGTTAGGGTATTAGCTGTAGTATATAACCAGTTATTAGCATATTTACCAAATAGTAATTCAAGGCTTGTCTTTTGTACCTTTTGTAGTTTATTTAAGTGGCACTCTGCAGCTGTTCCATAAATTATTATACCATATCTAATAATAGATTCAATAAGAGATTTATATATTATTAATTTACTCTGGGAACTAATAACATTGTTTAATCTGTAGAAAGCAGCAATGCAGGAATTAATTTTTCTAATAACTTTTTCAATGTGGTCCTTCCATGTAAGGCCATTATCTACAACAATTCCCAGATATACACATTTTTCTACAAGTTCAATTTTTGGGCAGTCACAATGTGCATTGAGATTACTATGGCTATGCAAACATGGACATGTGTGGTATATTATGATTGGGTCCTGTTGTATACATTTATTTCTCAAATGTATGTTCATTAAGACAGTCTTGTTTGGATTGATTATGAGTTCCATATCATGCATCCATTTATTAATTTTGTCAAATGCCTTCTGAAGCATGTTTTGAGTTGTAGTTAAGTTTTTATGAGATGCAATAACCAGTAAATCATCCGCATATCCCCATATTTTAACTCTAAATATATTATTTATATAAAGATTAAAAAGTACCGGCCCCAAATTACTTCCCTGTGGAACACCTAGGTTGTAAAATTGACTTTCACTAAATGTTCGCTCTATTTTTACTCTAAATGACCTGTTACTGAGGTAAGAACCTAAACCAGGCCAGTGGAGGTCCAGTAATACCCACCCCTTCAAGTACCTTACTCATTTTCCCATGGTCAATAGTATCGAATGCCTTACTTAAGTCAATGAACAGGGCTAAAATGTAACACCCTTTATCAATCTGTATATTAATGTATTCACCAACAGACTTTAATAGGCTCTCAATACTTTTCCCTTTTTGGAATGCAAATTGGCTATCACTTAATACAGAGCACTCTACTAAGAATTTATTCAATGACTGAGCAACATAAATTTCAAAAATCTTTTCCAGGCATGGGAGTAAAGCGATCGGTCTATAATTTTCACAATCTCCCCTAGGACCTTTCTTGTAGATAGGTCTCACAACAGACGTTTTTAAGCAGTCGGGAAATACCCCAGTCCTAACTGACAAGTTTATAGCTTTTACTAATGCAGGGGTCATTCTTTCTTATGCATTTTTAATGTCTTTAAATCTGACAGAGTCGATTCCACACCCTTTGTTTATGTCACAGTTGTGTATGATTTTCTTTATAGACTCTTCAGTCGCATTTGGTATGTAAAATCCATGTCTATTATTATTTCCATTTACCACTATTTCATCTTTATTGTTGCAAGTATGTTTTAGTTCTAGTACCCCATATTTAAACTACTCAGCAAAGTTATTGGAGATCTGGCTTGCCGAACCCGTCATAGACATCATTATTTGCTCATCTATAGATCTATTTTTGGCACGGCCCAATAATTTATTAACTCCTTTCCACGTTTTCCTACTATTATTAGCCACTGTATTAAAATAGTTCTTATAATATTCGTCTTTTCTTTTCTTAATATCCCTGTTTACTCCGTTCCTAAATGAAGTGTAATTTAGCTTATGTGCAATATTTCCAGGATCGGCCTTCCACACTCTAAACAGCCTATCCCTCTCCTTAGTAATAGCCCTTAGGTTATTAGTCATCCATTCTTTCTCAATTCTAACCTGTTTATTATTTATTCTGAAAGTCTTTGTGCTGTCATTTATTGCAGTTGAAAATTGGTTTACCAAATAATTAAAAGCAAGGTTGGCATTAGTCACCGGCATTTTCTCCCAATCCAAACTTTCAATTCTTTGCTTCAGTTTTATTTTCGTCAATTATTTCTCTTTGGATTTGATTTCGATCTGAGCATTCGGTGGGAAGTAAACCATACCCCATCCTAACAGCTATAGGATAATGGTCCGATATTTTTGTTTTTATTATACAAATTATAATAAAAACATCTCAACCTGTATTTCATCTGAATTAATTAAATCTCTAACGTAAATGTGATCAATACAAGTCTGAGTCAACCTCCCATCCCGAACCTCCTCTCTAGTGTAATCCGAGATCACCGCTGTTTAAACCTTTTGAGGACAGTAATGTTTCATATTCTTGGCTAATTATATCTGAGAAGTTCTTAATATCAATATTAGTATCGCCAATCAAAATCATATTTCCGTGCAAAAATTTACTGTTTATTATATCCTCAACTTCCTTCAAGAATGATCGCGGACCACAGCCAGTGCTCTGAGACGGGGGTCTATATAAAGAGAACAACAAAATTTGTGCACGACCCACAGGTTCAATCGGCTCAACCATGCCACATATACATTCAAATGATTTTGCATTTAAACTGACAACTGTAAATTTAACTTTTTTAATGTTGTAGTATAATACCAGGCCACCACCATCCCTACCTATTCGACAATTACAAACCTTTAAAAAACCATCAATATTGTAACTGGCCAAATCATGTTCAGAACAATTTATCTCTGAAAGTACAATTATATCAATTTTGTCAATGTTGCACAATATCTGTAATATAAAAGTATCCCAGTTTTTTTCTAATTGACCTTATATTTAAATATATTACATTAATGCCTAACGACCTATTTACATTCGAGCAATGCATGAACCAACTTTCAAAACATAGATAACTGTCAGAATGCAAGTCTATCTCATATTCTATGTTATTTGATCTAATTATAATTTAAAAAAGAGTAATACATCCTAAAACAACCAATCTCTATACCAGGATGAGATGCAAATTCAATGAGATACAATGGTTTTAGATTAGCTAACCAATTTTGTTAATGTCATCTAATGTTTTTATAACAATAATGTTTTCTATCTTCCTCATTTTTCTTAACCATGATTTTTCCATTTTTGAACCAAACAAACCTGTGGTTGTGGATCCTTGCTCTGGATTTAGCCTCCTTCAGAAGTCCCTTGAAAAAGTAGGTCAGGTTTTCATTGAAATAAATCTTCTGACCTGACGATTTATCGGACAACCGTGCCTTCTTGCCAGCTAGTAACCATGTGTCCCTAGCAGTACTGGTCATAAACTGGATCATTATAGCGGGTGGCCTGTCGTCATTCCTTCTTTGTAGTCTGTGCAGTTTATGGATTTGCTCGGGAACATAGGGAACATTTATTTCACCTGCCAGGTCTCTAACAACATCTTCGGTCTTCTCATCTTCCAACTTTTCTCCACGGACCGGAAACACCCTGTATCTCAAGGTTAACTCTTCTCCCATACTGGTCCAGGTCATTTAGGCGCTCAGTAAGGGATTTCACATCATCTTCACTCCTCACTAACCTCTTCTTAACCTCACTGAGTTCTCTCTTGGTGACCCTATTTTCCTCCCTTAGTGCTTTTATTTCTTCTATAATTATATCATATTTTTTCTGACATAAACTCTAGAGTCTTTTGCACATCATCGACCGTTTTTTTTTCATTTCCAGTAAGGCTATCGAGCTTAGCAGCTATGTTAACTGGGACGGAATCACTATAACCTTCCTCGGAAGTACTCGCAGGTTTATCCTTTCTTCTGCAAGTTGCGCAGGACCACTTAGATTGACCAGCCTTACCCAAGCCCTTCCAAGACTGGCCCCGAATGCTACATTCGCCAAAATGATAGCCTACCCGACATAACCTACAAATGGCGTAGTCCCCATCGCTTGACAGCTCTTCTTTGCATTTGCCACAATTATTGTTGCCCTCGCTATTTTCCATTGTAGACCAAGTTTAATTTACAATTTGAGCGAAATACACAGACAAAATATTATTTTTTATATAACAAAAAAGCACTAAAATAACGGAGCCCACAAAGATAGCCCAGCCGAACCACACCAGTGCCACCTGGGTATATATGTGGGCAATATATATATATATATATATATATATATATATATATATATATATATTGCAAAACAAACTCTTCAAAAAGTAAAAATTAGTAAAGATTCTCTTCTGGAAGGTATCGTAACTGATGCGGTACAATAACGTAGGGTAAACCTTACAGTAGTTATTAGCTTTAGCTGCTAATATGATTAATTTTCGTTCGTTTAGATTTTATCAGTTTAATACATTTTCTTTTAACTTTGCTACCAATTATATCATTGGGATCGTCAAAATAACAACAAATGTCTGAATTTATAAAATTGTATTTTTTATTATTTTTATAAAAAGTACAAACAATTTGTACAGGTACAGTTATTGGCACCAATTTTATAGTACTTGTCATAGCCAAGCGTTGTTATTGGCATCATATGCAAATAACTAAAAAGTTAAATTATAAGATGAATACATTATTTGCCACCTCTTAATCGTATACATATGTTTGATGGATAATAGAGTTTGTATTATACTTTGTATTTCATCAATAAAATTATCTTATTAACATATTTGAACGTTTTCTCTGAATTTAACAAAAAAAAAAAAAACGCAACAAGTTTAGGCTTTACTAAATTTGTAATACCCAATCTTTTACTGGTAGGGCCTTGGCAAACTTCTTTTATGATAAATCTTATCACACCGATCATATTTCAATATATGTGTCTTTAATGCTTGAACAGCATGTGCAGCACAGCCCACCCAACTTTACTTTATTTCCTGAGTTTTTCATTGAACCCAACATATTTATTGATTATTACACAGACTGATATGAGTAAATAACTGATAATATTAATTTAGTGGACACAGTCCTTTGACTACTCGCCCTTGTTAATACCACTGATTAGAATAATGATAATACTATAAAAATTATCTATACTATTTACTTAAAGTAGCAATAGACTAATATTTTTGGATCACCCCTGATTAATAAGTTTAATGTTGTATGAATGTGTTACACCAGTGTTCACCACGATAGATTAGAAAATATTTCACTAAAGATTGGAAGATAAATAAATGTGAATTAGGTGCCTTAACAGTAGTAGATTATAGTTATAATGGTTCCCTCTGACAAGTACTGTACTTAGCGGGGACTCAGTAATGTATTACTTCTTAAATAAAAGCCATTTAATTTTTTGTATGTATAGTATACATGTTGATAAATCATTTTTACTTAACAAAACCTATACGCTGTATAAATACTAATAAAGCAGTCAACTTAAAATTTATTAAACTTGATCATGTGACTAAAAGAGATCTATGTATAAGTACGTCATAAGTACCTGAATAATATCCCAATGTCGATTTATATGATATCAAAAATTAATTATTTTAAAATGTAAAAAACTACGAAATTCGAATCTCGCTTGTGCTATAGCTAAATAATCACAAAGCATAAATCTTTCTATTATAGTTGCGAGCTAAAACATAATAGAGTAGTAACGATATTGAATATATAACAAACGTTGATACAATTTGATACGCTTTTCTATGTAAATCAA
>NW_025780709.1:0-18405 GCF_021130785.1 Homalodisca vitripennis
TTTCCAGTAGATAGTAATATGGGGTTCCTGGCGCACTTTCGGAGCCAACCGAAAAGCAATGTAAAATACTGTTCAATGTACCATAAAGGAAGCCGAGAAATAACACAGCAAATCTCAATGAAAAATTAACCGAATCTACAGTCGTTCGTCTCCAAAAGCGATCGGTACATTACTATCTACTCTGTGGAATGAAAAATTAACCAAATCTATAGCTGTTTGCTTCTACTTTCTTAAGCTGTGCTTTGTAAAATGTTGTCAAATCTGCTACGAATAAAGGAAAAATCTTCGAAATCTTAATAAAATTTAATCAATTTAAAACATTTTTACTAAAAACATACTTTAATAAAAAACTTTTCTACTAAATAAACAACATGAACTCACCAAGCTCTCTTCAGTTTCTAGCATTAAAACAGTGCAACAAAGATGAATTCAGTGAATTGCCGGTTTATTCTCAACAACAGTTGATACCGTCTTTAAATGAAACAGAATTAAAAGAACTTGTAGAGTCTTTTGCAGAAAAAACGTCTAATGGAGTGTTTTACTATCGGCAAAAAACTAAAAAAGTAAGGGATTACATATTTAATATAATTACGAAAGATATTGAAAAGAAAGTAAAAAATAAACAAACTGAGAGTTTTCATCGTTTTTTTATGACATTTTTCCCATATTATACGTCCTTTCAAGATAATCAAGACTTAATTGATGAATTTCTTAGGAATTTTTGTAAGTATCAAGATTTATCAACACAATTCATTAAAGAGCATTATAGAATTTTTCTTATAGAATATAGCCACATTTTGTGTGAAACAAAAGGTATTACTGTAGATAATATTCCATGTGATTCCTATGAAGAAAGACACCAACTATGGTTATCAAAACAGTACTATGACGTGGGGAGGGACTGCAAGTTTTAGAGTTAAGACTTTATTCTACAAAGTTAATTGTTATAATTTCTTTATCTTTAATAGTCTTCTTTCCAGTAACAATCAAGTGTAATTTTTCATTTTTGTTTAATTCTTTAATCTTTTTCTCATCCAAAACAGTCAAAAATCTGTTCAGCAAGTGTACTTTACAATCTTCCAACTCGGCAATTATTGTAAACCCGGCGCAATCGTTGGTTTACAAGCACCATTTAGTTAAATAAATTTTTCTATCTAAATGGAGCGCGATAAAATATCATGTCCGTTCTGCAAAATAGAAATTTTAAGAAAAAACTATGATCGCCATTATAATTCTAAAAGTCATGAAAAAAACAAGCAAATTTACAATAATGAACTAAATTATTTAAGACAGTGGGCTAGAGAAAATAAAATTGCCGATCACGAAAACATGTTTAATATTGAGAAATTACGTGAATTAAAGAGAAATTTCAAAGTTGAAAAGAAAAATCTCGACCTATTTAATGATGAAAAACTTCATTCAATAGCTGAAAAGTTGGCTATCGGTACTAACGATAAAACCAAGTCTGAAATGATCGAAGAAATTGATAAAACTCTTAAAGTAAAATCCGAAAATATCATTGATGTAGAAGTTTTATCCTCAATACACGGTCTTTTCAAGCAATACATTTTAACAAACTTGAACGACAATTCCATGTCAATTTACAAATATCTTTCAATTATGCGGTCAGAAATTAAAAGTTTAATCGAGAAATTTCAAGAAAATGTTAAAAATATGAAGGGCTATCTCTCTTTGGAATGTGAATACGAACGAACTTTAGTGAATGGTGAACCGCAAACATGTCTAATGTATTTTACTATCAAAGCAGACGAAATCTTTGACGTAAACGACTTTATTACTAAGCAATTTAATAAATTAACACATCGAGAACAAACGAATAATCCAAATAAAGGTTCCGGATGGACATTTAAAAGTTGTAAACAACTAGTTTTGAGCCTTAACAAACACGAAATGATGAATGCAGGATCATACATCGATTTACCAAAGAATATCAAAGATAAAAAAGCTTGTATAAATATAAAAAATAGAGATGATTTTTGCTTTATTTACTCAATAAGATGTGCTATTGAAAAACCAGAAAGAGACTGTGAACGTGTAAAGCAATACGAAAAATTTGTGAATGACGAAATATTTTCAGGTTTTGAGTATCCAATGTCCTTAAAAGATATACAATCATTTGAAAACGAAGTTACAATTCCAAGTATAAGTATCCTAAAATGTCTATCAATGTCTATACTTATGACGAAAAAACTCAATATTGTTCCATTACAAATTTCTGAAAAATACGACGCTGAGTTAAACATTGACTTATTGTATGTTAAACAAGAAGACAAATCTCATTATGTTTTGATAACCGATTTAAATAAGCTTGTTTCTTCGCAGTTGTCTAAACATAAAGAAAGAAAATTTTTGTGTAGAAGATGTTTAAGCCATTTTTACAAATCTGGAGATTTAACAGATCACTTAGAAATTTGTAAAAATCATGAAGTTTGTAAGCCAATTATGCCATTTCCAGGTCAAACAACTAAATTTACTAATTATCAAAAGAAATTTAACCATCCGTACGTAATTTATATGGACTTTGAGAGCATATTAGAAAAAATTCCGACATGCAAGAACAATCCACAAAGATCGACTACAACCAAGATTCAGAGGCACATTCCTTATGGTTTTACTCTATATTTAGTGTCGAATGTGACCAATCGCATGTACAAACCGATATGTTATCGTGCCAAAAATGAAGAAGATTTGAAAAACGTCCCGACAAAATTGTTTGAAGAACTCAATAAATTATCGAAATACATAGCGAAAAAATATAATTCTAAGAAACAAAAAACCTATGAAATATTGACTAAGAAGAAGATATTTCATACTCAAAATTCAAACGTTTGTCCCATATCTGTGAATGGTCTGCTTATGATGTTGGGTCAATTTCAGTATGTTTTAACTCCTGATCTAAGCCTGGTCCTTCACCGCTAAACACCTCCCTATCTAGAACAAAGTGAGAGATCATTGTCATTTAAACACCGGCAAGTTTCGAGGCGGCAGCTCATGCATTGTTGCAATCGAAATATTGAAATTTCCCACATCAGAAAAATCCCGTTTTCCCTGTCCACAATATGGCACAAATTTACGATACTTCATTTGTACAAACACAGAAAAGTGTCAAACCACCAAATGGTCATGTTGATATGA
Organism: Homalodisca vitripennis; assembly: GCF_021130785.1. Taxonomy (NCBI): domain Eukaryota; kingdom Metazoa; phylum Arthropoda; class Insecta; order Hemiptera; family Cicadellidae; genus Homalodisca; species Homalodisca vitripennis. Next base: position 3,157 of record NW_025780709.1, read on the forward strand.
TTTAAGAAACGCAAATACCGATGAAAAATATATAAATTATCCTGTAACAACTGGATGTGCACATGAATTCGAACTTTACAAGCCTTAGCACACCACTTCACCATCCCCTACCCGGTAAAATTTCGTTTGTAGACACGTTCAGATTCATGGGGGCCTCGTCTATAGAAAAGTATAGCTAAAAATCTAAAGAGAGAAGACTCTTCAAACATACAAATCATTTTATACAAGATGGAACTGAATTAGATTAATAGAAAGACTAAGCCAAATGACGACGACGAGATTTTTAAAGATTATCTAGATCTGCAAAAGGAATATTTCCCCTTACGAATTTATCGATGAGTATTGAAAAACTTGATTACACAGAATAATTGAGAATTCAAGAATTCTATACACTTTTGACAGATTAGAGTACAAATTCTGAGAAAAGATTTTCAACACTAAGGTAGCTTAACATGTATTGGAACAAATTAAAAGAGAAAAATGCTAGGAGAAATTACTTTCTCTGAACTCCTATAACCTGTCCATAGATGTTTTTTTGAATTGCATGCTGATATATTCGAATAATTTCAGAAAATACTTTTGCTTAAAATTGCTATAAACTTGATTTCCGGCACATTATTCTAACTAACAGCTCCCAGTCACGCATGGGACGCAATGTTAAAATTAACGAATAATGTGAGCATTCCAGTCTCATTAGTAACATTATAATATGTATTGTGATGATCGTAAAAGTTATCCGCGGAGGCATTTCTCAGTGTATTAAACGATATGTGAAAGCAAGATAAGCAAATATTTATAAAAGATTTTGGATAAGACAAAAAGACCGAAAACTATTTACACTATCTCGATGCATAAACAACCTTTAGTGGGTATGGTCCTTAATGCAAAAACTGCCGTTTAGTGATAATCAAGGTGGATGAAAATCCTAAATCGGTATACAAAAGAAGAGTGGCAAGAAACTATTTTATAACTCCACTCCCTGGCGACGAAGAATATAGGCTGTAAATTCTCCGAAGGTCTGATGCTTGGGGATTATCGCAACAAACAAAATTTACACGAACAATCAACAAGGATTTACCGTACTCTTGCCTCTCCAGAACAATTTAAAAACAAACTTCTTTGGCACAACTCCTACTGGATAAAACTGAATACGTTGTTTGCATATTCGAGAAATTTTTGAAATTCTATCTGGAACAAGGTATGATTTTTTGAAACATTGTGAAATAGAGTGATATTGCATTCGATTCAGAAGCCTTTTTTATGAAAGAATACATGGATTTTAAAAACTACAAACATTAGAACCAAAGCTACAACGAAAGCGAACTTTGAAATGAGAACTATTAGTAAGCAGATGCGAACGAAACTGCAGTGTGTTTGGAAAAATCTAATGGAAAATGTGAGAAACAGCTGTGATATTAAGCTTGTTGAAATGAGGAATTTTTTCAATGAAACAAAGCTAAGAAAACAAATTTTCAATTTGGCAAAATTCTTTTAACAATCTTTGACGTACAACTGTGTATAGCGAGGTCACATGTACAAACAAAAGGTTAAATTTAACCTAACCGTATTTAGCTATAATTAGATTTCTCCAGTTTTCTCGACCACGATCAATATTGCTAATGCCACTAGTTTTATTACAACAAATTAAAGAAGATTGAGTCCATATTAGAATCTGTGTTACATGGATACAGACAGTATAAATTTTCTAGAATTGAAACGAGATCCCTTTTAAAATTGATTAGAAGACAATATATAGAATGACATTGATACCAATGATTATCCAAAAGATCATGAATTTTTTCAACTACTAAAAAATTAAGAAGTGTAATGATGGAAAGATTCAAAGATGAGTTAAATTAAGCGAAAGTTTTTAGAAGAATTTTGTGGTTTCAGAAGGTCTATAGATGTAACTCGTTACAAAATATCTAGATAAAAACCCAGTTTGAGTGTTACAGTGGATTAATAGAAGCGAAGTAACATAAATACAATAAATATCGAAAAACTTGAAGAGAAGTTGATCGAAGATAAAGAGAATAAGTATAAGGGAAGGATGACAGTCATCAAAAGTTATAAACATGAGTTGTACACTGTTACCAAAAACAAGCTGGCACTGAACGCTAAAGATGATAAGAGAATTGTCCTACGAAAATAAGAATCGATACTGTACCGTATGGATAAAAAACAGATATTTGTAGAAGAGTTAAACAAACTAGGAAACTTGTTGATATGAAAATGGAAGATGATTTAATTCACTGTCACAAGTGAAAAAAGAAAACGAAAAATATAGATTCTAAGATTGTTCAAACACACAACGGATTGTATAGAATTGCAGGCAAAATGGTTCAAAATGTAAGACAAAGTAAGAGTAAATTAATAAGAGAATCCAAATGAAAAACAAGTAAAGAAAGAATTAAAGAATAAAGAAGAAATATAGATTGAAGCTAGAAGAAATTCATGCACCAGTACGAAAAAAGTTTAAAAAGAGAAAAATTATAACATTAGGAATTGAACGATTTATTGCAGCATAATGTAGTTATAATGTCTAACTATTCAGATCAAAATGATGGATTTAAGTATATGTTATATGTTATTGATACTTTCTCAAAATATGCTTGGTCAATGAGCTATCAAAAGAAAAAACGGCAAGGAATTTTCAAAAGCTTTTCGAAGATATATTAAAAGATGCCATAAGGATCAATCAACACACCTCCTAACACACTTCATACAGATAAGGGTTTAGAGTTTAAAAATAAAGAATATAAACGATGTTATGAGGAAATACCACATTAAGATTTATCATACTGAAATAAAAAAAAACGCGAAGAGAGAAATCAAGTATTGTAAGAGAGATATAACAGAACTCCAAATGAGAGAATGAAAGTAATTTTTGAGATTAATAAAACTTTTAAATGGATCGATATATCTTCAAAAAATCTGTAAACAATTATAACGATACAGTTCACAGCACAATCAAAATAAAACCGGAAAAACCGAAAGACTGTATATAAGGATGCAGAAAAGGAGTTATTAGAGACCGTTTTCAAGTATGTTCCACCTGAAATTCACACCCGAAAACTAAATTTAAAGGTCAATCTGATCATGTTAAGAATTGTTTAGTAATAAACAAACGATTTTCGAACACATATAAGAACAATTGGTCAGAAGAAAACATTGTGATTTATCAAATAAATAACACAGATCCTGTAGCACCTAAAGTGATAAAAGATTTAAATAAAGAAGAAATAACCGGAAAGTTTTATGAATATGAATTGAAGAAGTCCAAAAAACTGTAAAGATAAATTTTCTATATATAAATGGCGCATCAAAAGAAATGTTACAAAGTGCAAAGAATTTAAAGATTTAAATGAAATTTTTTATAAAGTATAAAAATAGGAAAGATGGAATTGCATTATAATTGCAAAGGATTGTGAAAAGGGAAATATCATAAAGAATTATATGATAAAATAGAAAAGATTAACTTTGGAAGATAAAGAATGTCTTAAATGTAAAGAAACTAAAAAAATTTCAGAGTTTAACATAGTGATCACTATAGTAGTAGATAAGAAAGACTCATAATTGTAAAGAATTGTGTAAAGAAGAATCACCAATAGATTATATTATGAATGATACTCAATGTGAATGTGGAAGAACTATAAAATCGGTTAAATAATTATCACAAAAACATTTACAAACCAAATATCATAATTTTTAAGATTATTTAGACATTTTTACATCGTGTAATAAATTTTTCTATATAAATGGAGTCTCAAAAAGGAAATGTACAAAGTGTGTCCAAGAAGAGAATAGAAAAGACTGTTATTGTTAAAGCGAATTATATGTTAAAAATGAACAAAAATTAAACTTTAGAAGAAAAAAAGTGATTACTTTTGTAAAGAAATTAAAAAATATTTCTGAATTTAATAAATCTGGCAGTATAGTAAAAGATAGAAAAGATGCTTTTTGCCAAAGAATGTGCTAAAAAAAAATTTTTTCAGCGACAAGTTTATTTAAACAACGAAATGCCTTGTGAAATAATTGAAAAAAATGATTTTACAATGGTTACCTAGTTTATGCTAAACATTTACAAACAAAATATAAATATTTACAAAATTTCGAGGAGATTTTTAAGTAAAATTTAGAAACATTTTTCATCGTGTAATTTAGATAATATCTATAAATCAGTCGAGGATTCTGCCATATTTGTAGGTAAATAATGGATTTCCGTTGATATAAAAATATTCAAAAAGATTTCTTTCGATTTGGTTATATCAGATTTGATTAGAATTATGGTTTCGTCATCAATGAACAAAATCTCTAATTGCAGGGAGTAATTTATTTTTAGATGTTTTTTAATTCGGATTTGAGTATTTCTCTCTTTCTGAGCTCTGATAACGTAATAAGGGGCCATTCCCACATGTGATTCTTCCTTAAATTAATACAAAAACATGGCTGGTGCCTTTTATCTTATCAAAAAATTTTTACATATCATATCTTTCTCTTCATTAATTCGCATTTCGCAATTCTTTGATTCTCTATTTTCAAAGGATTTCATTTCCATCTTTAATTTGTAACTGTTTTATTTCATCTTTTAACTGCTTATTTTTCGTTTATCCAAAGGTTTTGAACACACCAAATTTACGAATACTTGGTAAAACTTCTTTCTAAAACCCAATCTTGAAACATTTCTGCTATTTTTCATTTTAGATTTCAGTATTAAAGAATATATGCCTGGTTCATTGATGAAAATAGTGTCTGGATGTAATTTTTGTAAGAGTCGCGATTCGATACCCTTGTCAGAATCTATGTTTTCAAAGCTTTTTTTTGTATTTTTCTTTAACATGATCTATGATAGCTTGTCTCGTATTTTTAAATTCCAATATTTCTGCAACATCTTTAGCCTTAAACCAAAATTCATTATTTTCGTCAACAATTGTAAAGATATGTTTGCTTTTAAATCTAAGTTGATTATTGAGTAGGTCTACAACTGACTCCATTTAGATAGAAAAGAAATTTAACTAGTAATTTTTATTTTGAGAATGAAGGCCAGAATCATTGATAAAAACAGGGTCAGGATGAAGATTGTTAAGGGGCCATTCGAATAGCCCCTTGTTTTTTAAGTAAAAATATTGAATTTTGTCATCATCATCAACTCATTTTTATTCCTTTTTCAATCTTAAATATATTGTTGTTTTACTCTCATTATTTAATAAATTTCCCTCAGAGTCTTGAAAAGTCAGAACGATTTTTTGAATTCTTTTAATATTTTTTCTAATTGGAATATAATCGATTTCATTCGGTTTTTCACTGATTTTTGATCCATAAGCAACATTTGGGAAAAAAGTGTACAAAATTTCAGATTCTTTGTGTAAATGTTCGGTATGATTTTCAAAACTAGGTTCAACGAGATTGCAGTGCACTTCAATTACATCGAACGGTCTAAATTTTGGCGTTTTATTTCCTAAATATACCTGATTTGGCTCAATAGTTTCTTGAACAAACCCTAACAAATCTACAATAATTGCTGAAAACATTATTCTTACTGGTGATTTTATTTGAATTTTATTAGAGAGATAATTTTTTTGCATTTCAAACTTGTTTTCGTCAAAGTTTAAAGATTTATCTGATTGTTTGAATGTTTTCAGATAATTTTTAAGGGAATTTTTTATTTGATCGAAAGTATAATATCCTTTGTTTAAACCATAGTATTTTGTTATGTTTCTTCTCACTAAATCCTATACAATAAGGAGAACTTTCACTAATATTTATTACAAAATTGTCAGAATAAAAACCGCTTAAACCGATAAAATAATTTGATTCTTCCTCTAAGTGTATAGGATGTTCCAAGTTTAAAACTAATTTAGAGCTTTCTGAAGTCAACTTGAACAGCTTCATTTTCGCAAGCGTTGCTTCAAGATGAAAATCTTCTATTTAAATGGAGAAATTTTTAAAACAAAAAGATCAGATAAAACTTCAAACGTTTGAAGAAAATAAGAAAGATCAACCAATCAGATTGTTAATTGTTGGTTCAAGTGGATGTGGAAAAACAACTTTATTATTGAATTTTATCTACAATAGGTTGATTCCTTATTCCAATTTGTATGTTTTTTAGTAAATCTTTAGAACAAGACGCCTATAAAAAATTACAAGAAAGATTTGAAAATATTGAGAAAAACTTAAACAAAAAAATATCACATTTTTATAATGCTTCCGAGGACATAAGTTCACTTAAGCGAATGTAAACCAAATTCTTTAATCGTTTTCGATGATTGTATTTTAGAAAATCAAGACGTTATTAAAGAATATTTCGTAATGTCTCGTCACAAAAACATATCTTGTATCTATCTTTCTCAATGCTTTTCAAAGGTTGATAAACAAGTTATAAGAAATAATTTGAATATGTTGTGTGTTTTTAAACAAGATGATCATTATTCCAGAAAGATTTATAACCAATTATGTGGGATCTGATATGAGTTTTAACCACTTTAATGAATTGTGTGATAAAATTTGGAAAGAAGACTATGGATTTTTAACTATTAATCTAACTTTGAAGCCTAAAAATGGTAAATATTTGAATAAATTTTCCAATATAAACGTGTGATAATCTAGTTGTTTTCATGTTTTTACGTTCACGTTTACGTTTCGTGTTCTCGTTTTTACGTTTCCACGTTCACGTTCCACGTTCACGTTCATGTTTCACGCTCATGTTTCACGTTCATGTTTCACGTTCGTGTTTACGTTTCACGTTCATGTTTCACGTTCGTGTTTCACGTTCCACGTTCACACGTTTTCCGTGTTCACGTTTCGTTCACGTTTTCGTTCACGTTTCCACGTTTCCACGTTTACGTTTCAAAATTTTTCCTAAATAAATGGCGAACGTAACTTCAGAAGAAAGCGAAAAAACTTGATCAAATAGAAAAGAAATTAATCAAAGAATTTAAAGAACAGATTCGAATTGATGAAAAAGAACAAGAATTTATTCAAAAAATTAATCAACCTGTAACATCTGCAATAAAAAATGTTGAGGGCAAAATTGAAAATGTTTTAAGCGATAATCAAAATTTGATGAATTTGGTTCCAGTTGTACGACAATTTGCTGATATTTCGATACCAGAATCTGAGTTTGAATTGCCAAAATTACCATCTTCAACACCATTTAGACCTCGAATCATTGAAGGACTCTACCATAGTTGAACCAATAAGTCCTGGAACAACGGATATAATAATTGGTGAAATTGGTAAAAAATTTTCTTCCTAGAGCAAAGGATGATAAATTTGGTTTTGTATTGGGACAGAAAAAAGAAAAGTTTTATGATTGGAAATTTGCCCGTTGAATTTTGAGCATAATGATATCATTATTAATGAAAAAAACATATGAAGGAACTCAAGGGTTTATGGAGATTATTAACAGGCACTGATGTTCCAAAAGACGGTTTATATTCTGAAGAAGACTTGAAAAAGTATACAGAAATTTTATGGAAATCTGAATTCAATTTACAAAAATAATGATCCATCAACTAAGAAACCAAAGTCAAGTAAAGGTAAAAAATATCTCAATTTGATTAAACCAATTTGGGAAAAACGAATCGAAGGATCAGGTGTAAGAAAAATACAGTGATAATAAGATTGAGTACAGATATATCGACGATTTGACAAAACTCGATGGAATTATAAATTATATTTATGCTCAAGAGAAGGGCTGGAAACAACAATTTTTTGAACGAAAAGAAAGCGATTAAAGATTTTATTTCGAACAAACTTGATGAAAATGATTGAAAAACCTGATGGAATTAAATATTTAAAACGAGTTTTGCCGGCAATAAGTTCCATCTATGATTGAGGGTAGTGGACTTTTGAATGATTTTATCAACAATATACCTTTTGAATTACACGTACCAACTTATCAGTATCTGGGGCCTGGCACAAAACTCGAAAAAAAGACTAAAAAGAGGAGATCCTGGTATAAATAAATTAGATCAAGCTGCTATGGAACACGATATTTTTTATGCAAAAACATAGAGACACAAATTCCAGACATATCGCAGATAAAGTTTTTGCAAGATAAGGCAATGGATAGATTTTTATCAAAAGATGCTAGTTTAGGTGAAAGATTTGTTGCGCTTCCAACAGCTGGAGCAATGTTTTTTGAAGAGAAAACTAGGAATGGGAATCGAAGAGAACTTGAAATTTTAACTATATAAATGGAGGTGAACGTAAACTTCAGCAAAAATCAGAAAGAAAAAATAAAATCCGCTTTTAAGAAGAAAATACCCGTTAGTATTCAATTTAAAATAGATCAACTAAAAAAATGGCGAAGATAAGATATTTTTAACAAATAGACAATACAATAAACTCGAAAAACATAAGAAAAACAATAAAGGAACCAGAATAGAATTTTCTTATAATCAGTTGAAAGAACTTAAAAATGGTGGACTTTTGAAAGATTTATTAGATTTTGGAGAAAATATTCCAGTTGTTAAAAATGTTGTTCCTTATGTTTCGTAAAGCAGCTGCTCCAATCGTTAAAAAAGGATGTGATTCCTATTGTTCGAAACATTTTAAATTGGTTAGATTAAAGAGTTGGAAGATGTTACAGGATCTGGATTAGATGAAAAAACTTTGAATTACGTGAAATCAAACATTGAAAAAAAAATTTAAACCTTTAACATTCGGGGAATTGGAAGAAATCTGCAAAAATATTAAACATTTTAGAGGAATCTTCATGAGAGATACATTACCTGAAAAAGTTAAGAAATTTGAATGTGGAATTGTGAATTTAGACTCGATTATGGGAAGTGGAACACATTGGATTTGTTATTATAAAAATGATAAGAATGCATATTATTTTGATTCGTATGGAAGAATTGAAGGACAAACCACCTATAGAATTGATTAAATATTTGAAAAAATCAAGCGTTTATTATAACGATTCTCAGAATTCAAGACTACAAAGATCCCCCAATTTGTGGTCATTTATGTGTTTTTGTGTTGAATGAACTGAGTAATGGTAAAGATTTTAAAGAAGTTTGTTAACAAATTATTGCTTAATAAATATGGATTCACAAAATATTTTTTGACGTATTTGGTACACAAATTATTCAAAATGTAGATAATAGTTTCAATTTTGATAGTTTGAGAAATGAGTTTGATAACAAGTTAGAAAATTTATTACAAAACCTTCCAGATTCAGATATGTTTGCTGTCGAGATTGAAGATTTTAAAGCAGAATATGATAACAAACTTGCAAATTTCATGAAGTTCAAATGAAGTTGCTGATAAAAATAAAAACATTGGAAAAAGAAGTTGATGATGGTGTAAAAAAAATTATTTACCAATTTAATGTCTCATATCGAAAAAGCTGATGAAATTACTGAAGCGATCAAAGTTTGAAAAGAATTATGTTAGTTTGGCTAATAAGAAAAGAATTGTCGGTGTTCGACCTGGTATTGACAAACATGATGTTGTTGTTAAAGAACAAATTTTAAAACCTCTAAAATTATCAGAAAACATCGATATTGTTGATTTACATGATCCGAATGTTAAAAATGCCTTAGATTATTAAAGGAAAAAGAATTAGCGGTGTTAGTAAAGGAATTAATCCATTTGATGTTGTTTGTAATGAATTCAATTAGAAGATCCTATTAAAATGTTTAAATGAAACTAAAACAAAATTATGAGAATCATAAACAGCATGTTAAAGATTTTACAACAGAAGTCTATGACAAGTTAGAAGCCAGAAATAGAAGATCAGTAGACGATGTTGGTGAATTACTTGATAAAGTAAATAAACTAGAAGAAAACTTTAATACATATAAAAATAGTGTTAATGTATTAGTTGGTGAAGTAATTAACAAAATTCTGGAAGATTTTGATACACATTTCAATGAGAAAATAAACTTTTTTGAAGATTTTGGTACACGTTTAAATGAGCAAATAACACATAATAATGAATTACTTAAAAGTATAGATGATTCGATACTCTTTTATATCTCGATAAAGTAAATAAACTAGAAGAAAACTTTAATAAATTTAAAGAAGATGTCGATAAAACTTTTGAAAACATCGACAACAGATTTAATGGAGTAGGTGGTTACGATGACTAATTTTCCTTATATAAATGGCGCTCATATATTGTGTGAGATGTAAAGAGAAAACTGCCACAAACGATATAAAATACTATGCAAACATTAACGGAGTTAAGAGAATATCTGGAAAATGTGCTGAATGTAACGCTAAAAAGAGCCAATTTATAAAAACTTGATTTTGAAATTTGTTTCCTAATAAATAGAGATGGCGGGACATTACAGTGCTTTCGATCTTTTTATAATGCAACACGAAAGAGATTTTGAAAAAAGAACATTGGGATGACATTTCTCAAAAATATGAATTATCCGAAGATATGATGAGATTATACGTAAACAAATTGAATTGGTATAACATTGCAAAATATCAAACTTTATCATCAGAGTTCATTCAAGAAAATATACATTATCAATTAAAAGATCATATGTTCTGTTCTTTGTCTCTATCAACACTTGAGTATAAAGTTTTTGGATGAAAATAAAGATACAGTTGATTGGAACAATATTATAGATAGCGGTTACTATCCTGTTGCAGATTTTATTGAAATATGTGAACCGAGATCGCAAAATTTAAGGAAGAGAATCCTGAATATGACGAAGTAGATCATTAAAAATGACTCTAATCTTTTTAATTATTTTACTAAAATTTATTATCTTTTCTTATAAAAACGTACATTAGATCGATGAAAAAAATGATATATTTCTTATACACGATGTTTAAAATTTCTAAATTTTCTCTTATTAAATGGCGGACTACAGAAAATATGCTAGTGATATTGAAAGGGCGGAGTTTAAAAATTTCTATCCAATTAGTAAACAACATTTGAATGAACCGAATAAAAGAACTGAGTTTAATATTGATTTTGGAGATAACTTTTGCTCGTCTAACTTCCAGTTTTATATTTCTGGAACTTTAACAAAACAAGATGGTCAAGCATATCTTGGAACTGATAATGTTAGATTAATCGATAATTTTATACCGTTTTTATTTTCTAAGATTGAAGTAAGAAAACACAATAAATTGATAGAAGAAGTCGAAAACTGTGGTCAATTAAGCACTATTAAAGGAACTATTTCGTATTCAAAAAGTGATGTTATTTCTCAAACTTCTAATGGCTTTGAATCAGATTTTAAATTTGGTGTTTTTTGAAGCAGCTGGAAATTTATCTCAATTTTTGGATTAGGATTTTTTGAAAATGTTACTATTCCGATCTATAAAGGAGGATTTTATCTAAGTTTTTATAAGAGCAGAAGACGATGATGCGATTCTGAAGACTGCAACTGGAAATGTTATGCCTGTTTGATGGAAAAATAACAATTACAGATTTTTTTATTAGAGTTCCAATGATTGATTATAAAACCACGAGTAAAATTAGGTTGATTGATGAAATTACAAAAAGTCAAAACATTATGTTTAATTTTCTAGATTGGCAATGTATTGAACAAAAAGGTATTTCCGGAACAACTTATTCGTTCGATATCACAAATATTTATAGAAATATCTTCAATCCCAAGTTCGTTATCATCGGTTTTCAAACAGATAGACAGAATAATCAAGAAAAAAATCCTTCAAAGTTTGATAGTTTGGATGTAAAAAATATCAGAGTAAAATTGAACGGTTCTTATTATCCAGATGAATTACAAAATTTAAACATTTCCGGAGGTCTTTTTCAGAATCAATGTATCAGATGTATCAAGATTTTAAGAAAGTTTACTGTAATAATAAGGAAATGTATTACAATCCTAAAGAATTTTTAGCGAATAGACCTATTTATGTCATTGATACAACAAAGAGTTTGACAAATATTTCTGGTTTCAAAGAACGATATAATTATCAATATGGATTTTCAAAAAGCTGTTACAAACGCGATTTGTTATGTTGTTGTTGTCTCTGAGAAATTTTTAGCCTATGATGTGATTAAGAACGATATTAGAGAAATTCAGTAAAAATCACGTTATTTTCACTATTATTCATCGGATAATTTTAAAACTTTACAGAATTGTTAAAGACATTGATATAAGTATTTCATTTTTAATTTCAAAAGAATATCTTAAAAAATGGGGTTGTGATATTAACAAAAAACTATTCCAAGGTCATCTTAAGGGTTGGACCGGAAGTTATGATTTTAAAAAAATACTTTAATATTTACTGATCCTATATACCAAATTTCAGCAAAAAAGCTCCAATAGTTCTCGAGATATAAGAGTTTTAAGATAAGGGATGATTGGGGTAGTTTTTGAAAATTTTGTTATTTTCATGAAATTTTAAGTTGAACTCGCTTGTTTTTGAAGTTTCAGATTTTTCTGATAATTTTTTTTATTTTTTTATGAATATTAAGAAATAGGGGATGATTTCACCCCTTATGGATAAGTTAAGTCGAAAGAGTTAAGTATTTACTATATGTGTACCAAATTTCATTAAAATCGGTTGAGTGGTTTTTGAAATATAAAATTATTAATAAACTTGTAAACTAGCACTCCTAATTGAACAACCTTATATAGCAGAGATATAGCTTATATCTTTCGAGACTCTCCGTAGCTCAGTTGGTAAGACGCTTGCCTTCAAAGCCTGAGGTTCTGGGTTCAAATCCCAGAGCTTCAGGCGCGCTTTTTATTGAGGAAGACATGGTTGTCGTTCAGTGGTTGGGGACAAGTCTTTACACGAGTGGCCATAGTGTAATGACTATAGAACAAGCCGAGTAATGACAACTGTGGTTGGCGCGCCATTTGCTTCCTCACCTTTCCACTTCATTCCTTCTCTTCCTTAATTCGTACATTCCTTCTCTTCCTTAATTCGTTCATTACATTCATCATTCACATCATTCATTAATACAACATTACACTTACAAAAACACCCGACACAAATTCCCTAATTGTATCTCTCCATCAACTTCTACACAGTAGTTACCAAAGAAAAAATGAGACTTGGGAACAAAAAAATTCCAGAGTCCTAAGACCCGAATTACAGCTCCTAGCCATTAACCTTGGTTGGACAGTAGCAGTGCAGGGCCAAGTCTCTAAACAATAGACACCGTAGAAGTTGAATGTGATGTGATTCCCCATAGGCGCAAACACGCACACTAACAACACTACACCAAAGACACAATCATTCATTTTGTCTTTTACAATAATTGATGATGTTCATATTATTCTCTTTCATCTCCTTCTAAAACTTCAAAAAATATACTCTTTCGCTGATGAAAAATCTCGATTTCTTCCGGAATAATCTTTTGTAGTCATAGACAAAATATCCTAAATAGTTGTACAATAGAATGAAATTATTTCTATTTATCTCTGTTGTAGAAATGTAAACACAAACATTTGCGCTGAAAAATTTATATCTCGGCAGACTTAGTTCCATAATCTCCATTTATAAAAAAATCTTTTTGTTTAAATGGAAGAGTATAATGCCAACTGTTACAAGTGTTCTAATAGAGGAGAAATTATCGATAAAAGATATTTAGTTTGTAGAGGTTGTAATTTAATTTTGTGTAGAAAGACCTAAACCTAAGAAATTTCGAAATAAATTAACACATTTGAATAACCTGCTTACAAAATTGCAATATGGAGACAAGAAGCAAACAAAATTTGTTACAGAATTTAGAAAACAGAATAAAAAATTTTTACTTATCTCTTGGAACCATTGACAAAATTATTTCCTTTTCAAAGAATACATTAGGTTTGTAGGTATCGATACACACGTTTATTATGAAAAGATATTACCTGTATTTTTTCATTATCTGGATGTTGAATTTGTCTACGATTTTAAGCCAGAAATCCTCCGATGATTTTATAGTACATTTGGAGAAATTAAACGAGGAACCTCTTGAAAAGAATGCGGTTTTACTCACATTCTCCCCGACTTCTCGAGTGATTGTTAGCAAATTTCATTTTTTTTCCGTCTTTAAATTTTTTCTATTTAAATGGAGTTCTTGAAAGAGTTAAATGATATTGGAGAATGTAAGTTTAAAGAGTATAAGAAGTTAAATGAATTGGAAGAAAGGAAGAAACATAGAATCTTGAATTTGGAGAAAATGAAAGATAAATTCGGGTTTACAATAATTGCCGAGTTGGAGAAGATTGTAAAGTACACTTGCCCTTAACACCGAACAGATTTTTGACTGTTTTGGATGAGAAAAAGATTAAAGAATTAAACAAAAATGAAAAATTACACTTGGTTTGTTACTGGAAAGAAGACTATAAAAGATAAAGAAATTATAACAATTAACTTTGTAGAATAAAGTCTTAACTCTAAAACTTGCAGTCCCTCCCCACGTCATAGTACTGTGTTTTGATAACCATAGTTGGTGTCTTTCTTCATAGGAATCACATGGAATATTATCTACAGTAAATACCTTTTGTTTCACACAAAATGTGGCTATATTCTATAAGAAAAAATTCTATAATGCTCTTTAATGAATTGTGTTGATAAATCTTGATACTCACAAAAATTCCTAAGAAATTCATCAATTAAGTCTTGATTATCTTGAAAGGACGTATAATATGGGAAAAATGTCATAAAAAAAACGATGAAAACTCTCTGTTTGTTTATTTTTTACTTTCTTTTCAATATCTTTCGTAATTATATTAAATATATAATCCCTTATTTTTTTCGTTTTTTTGTGTGTACACGTGTGCAGTTTTCGTTCTTTCTGCAAAAGACTCTACAAGTTCTTTTAATTCTGTTTCATTTAAAGACGGTATCAACTGTTGTTGAGAATAAACCGGCAATTCACTGAATTCATCTTTGTTGCACTGTTTTAATGCTAGAAACTGAAGAGAGCTTGGTGAGTTCATGTTGTTTATTTAGTAGAAAAGTTTTTTATTAAAGTACAGTATGTTTTTAGGTAAAAAATGTTATTTTTTCAAATTGATTAAATTTTATTAAGAATTTTTCCTTTATTCGTAGCAGATTTGACAACATTTTACAAAAGCACAGCTTAAGAAAGTAGAAAGCAAACACTAGTCTGTAGATTTTGGGTTAATTTTTCAGTTCCACCACAGGTAGTAATTGTACCGATCTGCTTTTTGGAGACGAAACGACTGTAGATTCGGTTAATTTTTCATTTGGAGAATTTGCTGTTGTTATTTTCTCAAGCTTTCTCTTTATGGTACATTGAACAGTATTTTTACAATTGCTTTTTTCGGTCTGTGCTCCGAAAGTGCGCAG